>NC_056735.1:1315938521-1316141021 GCF_019279795.1 Protopterus annectens | reverse complement strand
TCTGAAAGCTTTGGTTCTGTTCAAGTAGAAGCGTAGCTGTCTGTGTATGTCCAAGGAATGCAGAATTATTTCCCCCTTATTCTGTGGATTTGGATAAAAGGTAGGCAGATGAATAGTTTGGTTAAGGGCCACACTGGACACTACCTTAGGCATAAATGTCAGGTTTGTCCTCAGAGAAACCCTGTCAGGATAAAAAATGATAAAAGGATCCACAGCCATGAGAGCCTGTAGCTCTGAAACTCGTCTTGAGAGGTTATTGCTGGGAGCAGAGCTGTTTTCCAAGATAAAAAACTTTATATCAGCTGTAGCAGCTGGCTCAAAAGGAGGCAGGGTGAGTTTTTCCAAGACATAGTTGAGGTCCCATGCAGGTATTGGTGATCTCCTTGGAGGCCTTAAATTGTTGGCTCCTCTGAGGTACTGCCTTAAAGGATGAGAAAAGATTGGTGGCTCTGTATTGCAATGAGCCAAAAAGGCAGAGGCAAGAATTTTAATTGATGAAAAGGATAGGCCTTTGTCCAGCATCTCAGTTAAGTATTGCAAAGTCTGAGGAATATTTGGTACAGCTGTGTCAATTCCTTGTTTCTGGTTCCAAGCACAGAATCTCTTCCATTTTCCAACATAAGATGTTCTAGTACTAGGCCTCCTGGCCTCCAAAATTACATCCATCACCGCTTTAGTGAGAGGTGTGTTTTGTATGACTACATTATTCGCCATGCTGCCAGATTTAAGGTCTTGAGTTGGCTGTGCAGGATCTGATTGTTTTGTTGGGACAGTAGATGAGGTATTTGAGGTAAGGTCCAGGCTGGGCATTGAGACAAGTTCCTTAGGACTGGATACCAGTACTGGCGGGGCCAGTTTGGGGCAATCAGTTTCATTTCTGGCTTCTCTTGTCTGACCTTTAGGAGTACCTTGGGGAAGAGAGGCTGCGGAGGAAAGGCATATACTGTTAAGTTTTTCCAGCTGAAGGATAGGGCATCCACTTTCCATGATTGTCTGTGATAAGTCCTTGTGCAGAATCTCTTTAGTTGGCAGTTGTGAAGAGAGGCAAATAGATCTATGTCCGGGCATTCCCATTTCCTTGTTATCATGCTGAAGACTTGTGGATCCAATTTCCACTCGTGGGGATCCATGAGGTTTCTGCTTAGTTTGTCTGCCAAAGTATTTATCTTTCCTGGCAGGAATTGTGCCTGCAGATGTACTTGGTAAGTCAATGCTGTGTCCCATGAAGTCATGGCTAGTCTGCAAAGGGGGTAAGAATGAGTGCCTCCCTGCTTGTTTATATACCACATGACCGTGGTATTGTCTGTCTTTATCAGTAGTTGTCCCGGATGAAGTAGGTCCTTGAAGGCTGTCAGGGCATTCTGAACAGCTAGCATCTCTTTTTGATTGAAATGTAGATGCATTTGGTTTGCGGACCATGTGCCTTGAATACATCTTCCTGCCATGTGGGCCCCCCCAGGCATAATCTGATGCATCTGTTGTTAATGTCTGCCTAGCTGGGGGTAAAGTGAATGGCTGTCCCTTGTTCTAGTGACAGGCCTTCGCCCACCATCAAAACTCCTGTTGCAGGCAGGGAATGAGAGTAATTATTGTTTCCAGGCTGTGGCAATGTTGAGTCCAAACACTTTTTAGGCACGACTGAAGTTTCCTCATATGCAGTCTTGCATATGGAATTAGCAGAATGCAGGATGACGTGAAGCCCAAAGCTTGCAGAATTTTTCTTGCAGATAACTGGGCCTTTGTTGCCAACAGTTTGAAATAGGTAGTCAGTTGCCTTTGTTTGTCTGGCGTGAGCTAAGCCATTTGGGCAGTTGTATTTAAGCTTGCACCCAGGAATATTATCTCTTGAGAGGGTACTAGTTTTGATTTCTGTTCGTTGACTGTGTACCCTAGGCATGGTAGTAATCTCTTTACAAATGCCAGATGCTGTAATAGAATGTCCTTGTTCTCTGCTTGAATGAGGCAGTCGTCCAAGTAAGGATATATTTGTATTCCTCTTTCTCTGCAGAATGCAATTACTGGTGCCAGGCACTTTGTGAAGACCCTGGGTACAGTAGATAAGCCAAAGGGCAGTGCAGAGAATTGGTAGTGCATTATGCCAGCTTTGAATCTGAGGTATCTTCTGCATGTTTGTCTGAATGGGACATGCAGGTATGCCTCTTTTAGGTCTAAAGTCACAAGCCAATCCTTCTTCCCCAGCATGGACAGAAGCTGCTGTAGAGTCAACATTTTGAATTTTGGTACATCCAGATATGCGTTTAGAATAGATAGGTCCAGTATCGGTCTTCAGGCTTTGTCCTTTCTGGGTACCAAGAACAGTCTTGAATAAAATCCTTGTCCTTGCTCTTGCTCTGGTACTTGTTGAATGGCCCTTATGTCCATGAGGGATGAGACTTGTTTTTGTGCCTTTGCCCATTGTTTTTTTGGCAGGTCTGGCCAACCGTTTGCCCTTGGCAGGGTATGAAAGGGCAACTTGTAGCCCTGTGACACTATGTCTAAGACCCATTTGTCCTGGGTTATTATGTGCCAATTTTGAGAAAAAAGTGCTAGTTTTCCCCCTAAAGGTGCTGCCAGAAGATAAGTGCTTGGCGCAGGCAGGGGGAAGTCATTGGGACTGTTTCCTGTATGGCTGTGATTTGTCTTCTCCACTTTTGGAAGTAGAAGCACCCCATTGTGTAGACCTGTACGAACCTTGGGGCTGGGATCTGCCTCTAGGGCATCTGTATCTGCCCCTATATGGCCTGTCTGACACTGGAAAGGACTAATTCTTTGTAGGCCAGTGTCTGCTAAATCTTGGAGGCTGTACCTGTAAGAAATTATTGACTGTTTGCATAGATTTAGCTTTGTCCTCCATTTTCTTTAACACCTCTTCTGCTTTAACACCAAACACGGTATCATGCTGTAATGGAGCATCTAATGATTTGGCTTTAACATGATCAGGTAGATTTTGTTCCTTTAACCAAGCATGCCTGCTAATGACAGAACGCGTAACATTGGCCCTGCAGGAGGCCTCCAGAGAATCAAAACCACATTGCAAAGTATGCTTTCCAACTTGTTCAGCTGCATGCAAAAAATCCTGCATTTCTTTGTTTTCTGCACATTCAGAATTTAGCAACATTCTCTGTTTAAGCAGTGACATAATATATTGCTGATATCTGAGCATATGAAACTGACAATTTAACACCCTTATAGCCAAGGAAGCAGAAGTGTAAATAATTTTCCCCATCTGTCCAGTGCCCTAGAATCCCTGCCAGAAGGGGTAGGGTTTTTTTGCAGTGGAAGTCTTGACCCCTTTGGGACCCTGAGAGATAGTTTTTGGGTCAGCAGCAGGGTTTTTGAAAAGGAATTTATGGGAGTCAGGAACCCTGTAGTATCTGTCCGGCTTAACAGGAGCTGGATTTAAGGAATCAGGGGTCAGACTGGACTCTGAAAATACATCATCTACAATGTCTAACACAGGTGGAATAGCTAGGGGCCTGTGTTGTGGTAGTAAAAGGAAGTCTCTGAGCCTCTTCTTAGATTCTGAATAATCTTGATTCTCCCAGTGGAAATGCTCCCTCATGGTATGCAAAGTTTCCCCAAAAGAATAATCCTCGGGAGGAGAGGCTGAAGGGATAGATTCTTCAGCATCAGAATCCTCATAGGGAGGAAGAGAGTATTCCTGATCAGAAGAGGAATCAGATGAAATGGAAACCTGATCTGAAGATTCATATTCTGTCTCTTGCCTAGGCCTCTTATCAGGAGGGGGATGGGAACCCCTGATCAAAGTAATTAAGTCTTCGGCCATTTTGAGCATCTGTTTTTTTTTGGGCATGGAGGTCTGTCCATGAGGCTGTTGTACTTGTTTCTTTGTCTTTAAAGGTGCTTTAGTCTTTGCCATTGAAGTTGAAGTCATTTTAACATATAATTGAGTAGGTCTGAAAACACCCTCAGAAGCAGATGACTGCTCAGCGGCACTGGACCCATGTGAGGGAATAGTCTCCGAAGGTCCAATACCTTGAGTTTCCTGCGGCCTGGTCAACTCCACGTGGGGGTCAGTAGCGGCCTGCGAGTCTAAAGTAGTGGTCATCAGGGGCTGCGAAGGCGCCTCACTGAGAACCGGCGAACCAGCGACTGGCTTAGAAGAAGCCTCGTCGGTTTTGGACCTCGGATGCCTGTCCTTCTCTTTTTCTTTGCGTTTCTTGTGAATTCCGGTAGTCGGATGGCTATCAGACGACATCGTATAATTAAATCTAAATATTAAATCTGCCAAAATAGTGACATGCAAAATCGTACCGACGCTTAATAGTGCATTGGTTAAATCTAGCACAAAACCGACAACTAGCAACGTCATGGTCAGGGCCTAGGCAAGGAATACAGTAAGAATGAAAGTCCTTATGAGGTATTTGCTTCCCACAAGAAATACAATTATTAACTTTTTCTAACATCGGTCTGGAGCAAGAAAAAAGTTTCCCCAACGGGGTACTTAGCTTTTAATGAAGACTTCGGATCTGAAATTCGAACACGAAAATCTCAGCAGTCGGCCAACCGGCACTTGCAAACTGCTTTTGCTTCGGGCACCGCGCAGCAAGAAAGACTGAAGAAAATGGGGTCGGCTGCATCTTTTATACCCCTGGTGCACTGACGTCAGGGATGAGGTGTTAGCAGCCGACACCGGACCTAGACTTTGGAATTCAGGCCGACTGAGGGTAGCCTGCCAGCAGGATAACCCAACTGTAATGACTGCAACAGTGAAACACGAAGAACATCAGCTTTTAATTTGAAAGCTTTCATATCAAAGATAAGGTCTTCTTCAGAAAGACATGACAGGTAAAAAAAAAAAACACACAAATCAATAAGGAGCAATAACTACAACAGGGTGATGGCAAAAAGTTAATGAAACAGCTTACTGGTACTCACTCATCCTTACAATACATGCTATGCAGATTTGCTCATTAAGACCGGTGGAATATCACTATTTAAAGTAATGTCCCAGAAGAATTCCCTGCATAGTAGAAGTCACCCAGTAAACACCCCTAAAATCTTTCATCACCTTTTCTAAAATAAAAAAAGTGATTTTTTTTAAAACTGGTGCAACATTTAGAATGCTTAAATAATCAATTTTTCATGGTAAATTCCTGTAGGGGCTGTTCAGTTTTTCCTGCATCAAACGAGGGGCAGGTGCTGCAGATGGCAACATAAACAACACCTGCCATTTTACAGTTATACTTCCCTATATAGGGAATAACCTTCACATAATTATTTAAAACTGCCCTTCAAAATAAAAAGACAACTAAAACAACTACTGCATTTGCACACAGTAGAGCCATTTGTGACACCCCTATGTCTCTGTTCAAAACTACACCTGATGCCACTGATGGCTTTGAAAATAAACTGGGGTAACAGACCCAATTTTTTTTATTTAGTCCAGATGTCATGCATTAGTTTCCAGTTCTTGATGATGATGCCATGTAGATAATGTGTTTAAAATGAGAAATGCAAAGACACAGAACATCCAAAACTCTGGGGGCCTGAGCCAATGGCTTTACTAAAACAACAGGTATATATGGTCATTTAGCTTCACGAAATTCATGACATAAATATAGATTTTTAAGACAAAACATTGTTTTAAAAACTGCTTATCTTGTAAGATGACCCTTGACATCCTAATATACCCATTTTCTGTTTCAAAGTGTTGGCACTGTCAAAAAGCAAAAAATTATTTCAGTATGTGGGTTTTCTGCAAACATTTGAATAATGGTCAACACCCTTAAACCAAAACGTCTAAAAATGAAATTTGCTGAGTGTCCGTATGAAAAGTAAAATCCAAGTAATCCATATTACCCCTGAGATATAGAAAAATTAAGGGTATCCTGATTTCTCTTCTATATATAAAAAATGTCATCCAAACATATGGATGTAAATTTTGATATTTTGGTAACAGGTATAATCACAACAAATTTCATCTCCCAGTAGCATAGGATGACTTTTGAAGGAGAATTGTTCAGACAAATATCTAAAGCGAAAAAAAAAAAAAGGACTTTGGAACAATTTCCATAAGTCAAGAAATGGTGTCAGCGTTCACAGTTCATAAAGCAGTGGATGTGACAAGCATATTCCTGAACCAATCCACACCAAGCTCCCGAGGGCTGACAGTCAACCTGGTAAAACACTTTAAAAACACTTGGCTACATGTTCGCAAGCCCCCAGACTAGATTACCACGACCCTTACACACCTTCACTACTTGCTATATACATCAACAAAGCAAATTCTCAATGTAAATGTCCTAATATCTTCAACTCCCTTTACCCTTAATGCCACTTCTGTTGTCTCTACTTACCACCTGACAAGTTTTTCCCTCCAGCAAAATTCCAAGTCCAGCTCACTAGCTTCTACATCTATCTTGACTTCACTACAATTTTATTTTTCTCTAGATTACTTAAATGTGCACACTATTCATCTTTTCTCAACTACTCTCTGAGGTCAACTCGTATCTCCCAAACCACCTCTTATTTCTTCCACCCATTATATGCCAGTTTGTTTTGTATTAATATGTAATGACTCTGTATTTTACTGATTTTGTTCTAGTATAGCTGCCATAAAATTGCTTGTTTTGTAACTGGAGCTTTTCTCCCCAAGCCTCCATTGAAAAGCAGCTATCACAGTGCAGTCCGATTACCCCAGTCAACAAAAGCAATGAATAAATAAAATAAAATAAACAAACTACATAAAAAGTTTCCACCCTGACTGCTGATTTTCCAGTATGGGAAGAAGAAAGAGCTTTTTAGAAGGTGAACACAAACCATACAGCTTAAAGGCTACTGCAGCAGTGGGAATGATGAACATCTGGAATGTGATATCAAAAGGTAGTCTGGAAAAGTCTGACCTGCTGAGCAGTCAGCATCTGCTGCTTAAGTCCTGGTTACAGAAGCTGGTAATACTATCAGAGAGATGAGACCTCAAAAGTCCATATGTATTACACTGCTCTTTGCTACTTCTACACTGCACAGCTTAATTCAGCCTTCTGCTGATTTGCCCACCCATACTGCAAAACTACAGATATTTTCATGTGTGTGTGTGTTTAATTTAGCTTCTATATATCTGTACATCAGTGGCGGCTGGTGACTTCAAATCAAAGGGAAGCTGCAGGAGACAGCTGAATGGGTGGGGCCAATGGGAAGGGGTGTGGCCAACTAGAAAGGGGAGGGGCTATGCTCAAAACCACAAAAACTAACTAAATACGCTGCCCTGGCTGCCAAACAGTCATTATGAGAGTCCAATCAAGACAAAATGAAGTGTAGAAGAATAAAAATATTTCAATGCACTGGCTGCATGATGGAAACAAAAAGGTTGTGACGCATGAAAAAATAAATTGCTTTTAAATATATTACTGGAATGCCAGTCAAAATCAAGTATAAGAAAAACAAGCAGCACTCAACTCAAACCACTTCTTGCACTGCAGTTCTAATTATAATTTATATTCAGCTTTATTAAAATACCAAGTAACACGCTGAAAGTAGAAATCTCTGTGATGCCCCCACTTGTAAAAATGTTTCTTATCCAAAAAAAGACCTGCTGCCTGACAACTATCTACTTGCTTCATGGGGAAAACATGATCAAAGTATAAAATGAAAAGCAAACAAGAAACAAGCTCAAGATACGTTGCTTAAAGGATTACTGTACAGGTTATGGACCACACGATTGGCATTCTGTTTAGTTTACGGGTAAAGCCTGCAGAGATGACTGGAAGTCTCCAACAAGTATAATGAGCTTCTTAAAATAATGTAACCCTGTCCTTTATTACAAATACTGTCATACGCATTTCAATACCCAAGGCTTATACATTATCTAGTTAAGTATTCTCTACATGGCAACAACAGAAAGGCTTTCAATGTTGGCAATTCTTTAACAGTATGCTTATTAAACCTTACTCGCATCTTACAATCTCAGACAAGTTTACCTGATGGTCATTAAAGTATTGCTACTTAAACACAGAGCAACAGGCACTTTCTGAGTAATAATAAACATAAATCAACAGTATAAAAATATGACAAACCCGAACATTCTGCAAAATCAAGGACAGAATAAAAGTAGTACTTGTGTCTACCTTGGATGGGGGTATACTCTGCACATTTACACTGCATAACTGCTCCTTGCCTTGCTTGGACATATCCAGAGTCACACTACATGAGGCAGTGGTGTGCAACAAGTACGTCAATTTGAAATGTCTCTAGCTGACTGGGATGGCCCTGACACATTTGTCATACCTCTCAACCTCAGAGCAAGAAATCTGGACAAAGCCATACATAGAAGTGGGACAAGGCCCAAAAATAAGGACAATTTTAAATATTGCTCTTATAAACTTAGAAAGGTAATAGAGTAGTAGGTCTTACATTAGTATGAATTTCTGAAGGGTATCAAATCTGAAACACAAATGTTTGTCATTATTTTCTAACTTCAGTCCTTAACGATTTGCTATTAATTTGTCCAAAAAAACACAATTTTATGAAAAATGGACCAAAATGTGATGCAAAAATATAAAATAGCCACACAATACAGCTGGGAACCTGTCAAAGAAGGGACACCTTTTTAATATTAGTACTGCTAACATGAGCAGCTGACAAAATAAAAGAATCTGTATGGATTTCTGAAATAAAATTAATCTATAACTCTGATTATTACAGTTATTTCTTAATTGTAAACCCTCCACGTTTTCTTGCAAAATTGCGATTTTGCGGCGAGATTATTAGGGGAAGAGCAACATTTTGAGCCAAAATCGTGGACAGTTCAGAGGTTTGGATATGCCTAATTCTTTAAAGCAATTTATTTGCACATACCTCTCAACCTGTTAATGCAGGAAATCTGGACAAGGCCAAATATACTTATAAACAGTACAAAAAATTGTTGTATAAACCGAGACAGTTGATAGAATAACAGGTCTTGCTTTAGCATGCAATTTTCTGAAGGTTATGAAGTCTGAAACTCAGTGTCTGTCATTATTTAGTGACTTAATTCCTAGATTATTTGCCAGAAAACCACACATTTAATGAGGAACAAACCAAAAATAAGAAGCAAAAATCTATTCATTCTGTGAAAATCTGGACAGTTGAGAGGTATAGCTCAGCCGGGGCTGTCTTTGAGTTTGCTGCCCTTCCCCTCTCACAAAATCGTGGTCGAATAGAGTCTCCCCCCTTCAGCTATTCCAATGAACCATTACTTGGCAATTTCATCCCATTTACCATACACACTAATGTGAATACTGCTTAACTTCTACGATGATTTGGACTTCATTTGAAAGTTTTATTTTGCATTTTACAGCACAGACACTAAGACATCTGCTAAACAAAGCAATGCAATCTCACAATGAAAACAGACTTAGCATTAAAACTTCTCTGCCCTTGAAACTCACATTCATTGAAACAGCATTGAAACCCACATTCAAAGAAAATACATTTTGCCAGTGACAGATAAAGATTAACTTTGGGCTGTTTACAAATCATAGGCCCCTTGCACATGAAACATACACGTGGTCTTTGATACAACTTTCTGATTTTATTAAATTATATTCCTTGTACAATATAGTACAGCTGTGGAGGGAGTTTTAAATTTGTTTTGAACATTTTTCCAGTAAACAATGAAACAAAATGCATGCACCAATAACGACAAAACTGCCCAATTCAGAACATTGCTATCATAAAAGTCTACTCAAACTTCTACAGTCCACCAGCATCAGTAAATATGCACAATCTCTGAAGAAGTAAAAGTCATCTAAATAATTCCACATTAAAGAAATCTGTAACTAATGAAGAGGTTGCTGCTAGTAAACAACTTTATATGTCATTGTTTCATCTACAAATAAAGTGTCTGTTACCCTTGAGGAATACATTGCCTATGTTTCATTAAAAAATGATAAGCCTGACAACAAATATCTACTTGTTTCATGGGGAAAACATGATCAAAGTATCAGTAAATATGCACAATCTCTGAAAAAGTAAAAGTCATCTAATAATTGCAATAGGGAATGGATGGCAAATTGATAACAGGTTCAAAGTTACTAGGTATCTTCACCAAAAAGGACTGCAGCATCCACCCCCTTTACAATACAGTACAGTATCAGCAATGCATCTACCTACTGCGGGAGTAGAACCCACAGCCTTCTGCATCAAAAGCAAGTACACTACCAGTTGTGCTATTAACAATGCAAGCAGACTCAGCATAAGCATCACTAAACTTTTGTTCCCCTGCAGCTCTCAACTTTAAATCTACTTGACACTCAGCTGTATCTCTGAACTTTGCAGCACAAGAAATCTGGAAAAGCCAACATTTAAGGGGGGGGGGGCAAAAGACCAAAAAACAGGGACACATTTTAAACATTGCTTGTATAATGTTGGAAAGTTGCTAGAATAAAATGCTGTGTTACCACCACACATTTCACTGCCAAGCATTGAACCCAGGACCCTGTGCAAAACAGTCACAGCAACATACCACTATGCCAAATCAATCACCTATTTTATGAAAGAGGAAGACTGAAACTTAAATGGCTACATACAGTGAATTCAGTTCTCACCATAGCTGTCAACATCTTAGCACAAAACACCTGAACAAAGCCAATAATGGGGGAATACAGCCCCCAAACATATTCAGTGAGTTCAGTTATCACCATAGCTCTCAGCCTTGGCATAAAAGACCTGGACGAAGCCAGTAATGGGGGAATACAGTCCCAAAAATAGGGACAAATTTCAACTATCCATCTTATAAACTTATAAACTTGCTATAATAATAGGTTTTGTGTTACCATATACTTTCTGAAGAATATGAAGTCTGAAATTCCAATGCTTTTCATTTTTATTTATTTAACATTTGTTAACCAGGGAAGTCTGACTTGGAACAAAAGGCAATTTTTGGCAGAGGAAGAAACACTCCAGACATGTCTTTGTAAGATGAGAGGACACCAGAGCAAACCCACACAAACACAGGAAGGACATGCAGACTCCATAGAGAAGGCAGCCCAGCCAAGAATTAAACCAGACAACCTGTAGTTGTTAGGTAACAATGGTACCACTGCACCACTGCACAACTGGCGGTGTTGAGAAACAAACATATAGAAACCACAGATTTTATGAGGAACAGAACCAATATGAGGAAAAAATCTGAATTTTTTTTTTACAAATGGTGGTGGGTAGGGAATTCAGGCTCTTGCCATTTGGGCCCAAGGTACAGGGTTCAAGCCTTATTCTCTACCCACCACCATGTAGTGACTGGGGCATTTTACACACACACACACACACACACACACACACACACACACACACACACACACACACACACACACACACACACTTCTTACCTGCCCTGCAAATCCGAAACTTCATCATTCGTTGTATCCTGCTGCTCCCAAGGAGCTGTTATTTCGCGAGAGAACCTAAGGCTCGTTCTAGCTGTCCCGCGTGACCACCCTGCCTGTGGACATTGCAGTCCGATCCCCTTCCAGTCTATGCAGTTAGAATTACTGCATAGACTGCTGGGTAAATGTAGATGCACATGTTGTGGTCCGGACTGCTGGTGGAGACAGTCTGGATTCTGTGCGCATGCTCCAGACTGGTTCACCAGCAGTTCGAGTATCGGAAATACAGTGAGTGCGCATTTCCGGGACTCGCAATTCATTTTATTATTTTCTTTTTGTTATTTTTATTTTATATTTTGTTTAATTTTCTTATTTTACAGCTGGGAGGGCTGCAGTCCAATAGCATGGGCCACCCCTGCTGTACATCCTGCAAGCTGAAGTGGAGGTCACAATTTAGGACAGCTCCTGTCAACAGGCAAACTGATGGTTATATGCCTTAGTGTGCATTCTTTAAGATGAAAAAGCTGCACAGAACTGTTGGACTGAAAGTCATCTGGGTCCCCTGCTTTGTCTTACCTCTGCAATATAAACAAACTAGTATATATGAATGCACATATGCCAGATATCACAGAAAATGTCATGCGTGTCCACCCATCAGCAGGTATGCTGTTACACATTTGTGTTACATACTTTGTGAAAATAACCAAGAAACAGCCTGAATTACTGTAAAAAAACACTGATTCCTGTACTCCGAAAAGCTTTATGATTTGCATAAAATAAAAACACTGCAAGCAGCTAAAGGCAGTAATTCCGCTGTCTAAACTGTTGAAAGCTTTTGTGCGACAAATAAAAAATGCAAGATCAAAAGTCTACCATCACTACAGGCTACATTTTTTTTGTAGCAGAGACAAAATGTACAAAGGAATCATTATGTATGCCTGCAGACTTGACAGACAAGCAGAACAAGGTTAAAGAGACTGTCGTTTTAATACAACCCGCATTTCCATATCAGAAATCTTGTCCAGTTGTGGTGAAAAAAAAATGTATTATTTGTGCAATTCAATTTAGCATGGCAAACATGCTCTCAAGTCATACAACGAACAATGACTGTTTACACTAAAAGCAGTAACACCAGGAAAATCACCTTCCTGTTTACAGAAAAAAAGCCTCATTAGCTAAGGATTCACTGCAATACAACTCATCTGTTAAAAGAGTTCAATCCAAGCAGTTACTGCTTTGCCATGGCAACTGTTCAGATAATAATACAGCAAATTATGCTATCGACTCCCTATGCTGTCAAGTATATGGAACAAGTAAAAATGGTTGCTAACATTATGCAACTATTTTAAGTATTCAAAATAACAAAATCTCCAGAGTGCATACTAACATTACAAGCTTCCAGGTTTGGGCAGTATGAAAATGTCACCAATTTTAAATCTGCAGTAAACTTAGTTTCTGTCTCCACTGCAGGGTTTTTGAGAAACCTAACACTTTCAGAACGTGTACATTAAAGTCAAGAGGTTTGGTAAGATAACCTCTGACCTGCAGGTCCGCATGGAGAAGGGATGGCATAATCAAATGTGTAGTAACTATTTTTACAAAATGTAATCTGCTGTACTAAAGTGCGTTTGATTTAGACCACAGGCTTCTCTGACTGGAATGATATTTCTCCCTCTTACACCATCAGACTTCCTACCCCTCTCATGTCTTAATGTCACAGAAGTATTATTTCCCAAAAATGGTTGCAGCAACCCTTCTGAAAAGGCACTAAGGGTCAGAAACAGTATAGTTCTCATGACTGAGGAGTAAAATAAATAGGTTCCTAAGCACCCTGGAGAATATTAGGGTCCAACCTAACAGTAAAAGTGTAAGCCAGCAAACTGTAAGGCTGAAAAAAATATAAGTTTATTTATTTAATGCAATGCACAAACCAGTTTTGGATGGTCCACAACACAGCCTTCCTCAGTGTAAAATAAAATACATTTCAGATAGTCTTTTATACATGCACTTAATTTGATTAGGCTAGTGATTGGTTGGTCTGAAATTGTTCATTTAATCCAGGTGGAAATAAACCACCCAGTTTAACAATCCATTTTTTCTCCTTGGTGTCAAGAATGGAATGCCATCCAGCTTTGTTGGATTTATTCCCTTTTATGATATCTATTACCATAAAACTAAACTTGGCAGATGAATGTTTTAAACAATGTTTGTATAAAGCACTACTTAATTGTTCTTCATATCACTGGTATGCTCTGAAATTCTCAGTCTTAGTGGTCGTGAGGTTTGTCCTATATACAAAGAGCAACAGCTGAACATTGCTAATTATATCAGCCGTTCGCTACTACAATTTGCAAAAAAATTTATGTCATAAACTGTGCCACAATTCTTATTTCTGAATGGTTTGGATTTAAAGACCTTATTATAGTGAGTGCAATGTCCACATGGGAAGCATCCTGTAAGCACCTCACCCGTTAGTGTAGTTTGAACCTCCTGAAATGATGCCCTTGAATGTGAATGTTTATAATGATTCAAATGGGAAGCAAAATTTCTCCCTTTACGAAATGGAAACTGGCATCTGTCTGATAGAATATTGGTTAGATTGTGATCACTCTGTAAAATATTCCAGTGTCTATGTACACTGTTGATTAATAAATCAGAACTCCTACCATAAGTGGTCACCAGTCTAATGGGTGCCAAACTTTGCTGTTCCCGTTGTTTGTAGGTCAAAAGGTCTTCCCTCGAGTGTGTTAGCCCAATTACTGGCCAGAAGAACATGTCCCATCTGATATCCCCGGTCTCTAAACCTGTGAGTCAGATCCCGCCTATATTCCTGAAAGGCTGACTCTTTAGAACAAATACGTCTAATTCTGATGTATTGGGATTTGGGGATATTTTTAGGTATGAAAGCTGGATGCATAGAGGAGGGCATTGTATTGGGGTACTTTCAAAATACTTCAGTACACAAAGTATGATCTGGTTTTCTAGAGATGGAAACATCAAGAAAAGTAATGATGTTTGCATCAAAATTAACCGTGAAGTGTAAACCCCATTTATTTTCATTTAGATAAGTCAATAAATTCAGACAGATATTCCGCATCCGACCTCCATACCATCCAGCAATCATCCAAATATCGCCTCCAAATGTTTATTTCTGTCAGGTACAAGTTATGGCATGCATCATATATTAGTTGTTCTTCAATGAAGGCCATAAAAAGGTCAGCATAAATGGGGGCAAAAGATGCCCCCATGGCTGTCCCCTTGATTTGCCAATAACATGTGTCTTGATATAAAAAGACATTAGTTAGGACATGATCTGTCAGGCCCAACAAAAATGTGTTGAACCCTGGCTGATATAATTCAGATTTGTACAGCCAGTATTCAATGGCCTCCAACCCAGCGGCATGAGGGATGCTTGTGCAAAGAGCACTAACATCTAGAGTGCACATCAACCACTCTGGTTCAATTTGAGTATCTGAAATGATTTTTAGAAATTCTGTGGTGTCCTGTATGCATGATCAGACCCAACGTAATAAAGGTTTGAGATGTTTTGTAAGAAACAATGACAATGGTTCAGTAATAGAGCCTCTCCCAGACACAACTGGTCTCCCAGGTGGTTTAACAGGGTCCTTGTGTATTTTGGGCAAAAAATAAATATATTGACTCATGGGATCCTTAATGGTGAGATGTTATCATTAATAATGCCTTCTTCCCTAGCTAGTAACAAAAATTCGTCTGTCTGTTTTTTGAACCTAAAGGTGGGGTCCAGGGGCATTTCCAAGTAGTAGCGCCTATCCTGAAGTTGTCTCTTGGCTTCAGAATCATACTGCAGCCAATTCATTACCACTACGGCCCCACCTTTATCAGCAGAGAGAATGACAATATCTTTATTGTTCCGTAAATCAGTTAATGCTTCTCTTTCAATCTTTGAGAGATTATTTGGTTTGTAGGTAATTTCACTCCTGTGGTAGTGTAGATCTTTGAGAATACTACTTTGATACTGATGCACTGTAGGATTCATAGGAGGCATGTACCTTGATTTATGGGTAAGTAAATTCATTTTCAACACCAAAATCAGTAGAGTCCTCAAATTGCAATCTGAGGTTTATAAGTCTACAAAATGACAATACATCTTGTGCTAAAAGATCCTCAGTAACTAAGAAACCAGGAATAAAATGAAGACCTTTAATAAGAAGATCAATTTGTGTAGTAGACGAACTTACATCAGAGATATTCAAAACATTAACATTATTTTGGTTTATTTCAGAGTTATTAGTTTCAGAAGCCCATCTATATTGTTTATTTCTTGAATGTTTTCTGCCTGCTCTCTTATATTTTGGCCTAAAGGGGCAGAACTGTACCCCTCTTGGGGGTAGGTGAGTCTGGTGTGTGTGTTGCACGTCTGTATCTGTGTATGAAGACAGGTCTTCAGTAGATGATCCTGTATATGTGGGTCGCTTTTTGAGGAGAAACCTTGGTCGTTTCCTTTTAGGAGTTCTAGTTTGTGCTTGTTGGAATCTGACCTGTTTGCTAATACTGAAAGGGTTACCAAGCTGATAATCTGTTTGCTCCCTCTGAATTTTTTTTTTTTTTTTTTTACTTTCCTGGTTTTCAATTGTTCTTCAAGACCAGATAAGTCTTTGGCTAGTTTATTCAAATTTCTAGTAAAGAAGGGATGTTCTTCGTATGTCTGTAAATCAGAACATAACTTAGTAACTTCCCCAATTTGCTGATCAATAACTCTCATAAAATTTGGTCAGGGCCTCAATGAAAAAGTACAGTTGTGTACCTACCATAAATGTAGATGGTCAAGTGTATTCACTGTTGCAGTCATTACTCTTGGGTTATCCTGCTGGCAGGCTACCCGCAGTCAGCCTGAATTCCAAAGTCTTGGTCCGGCGTCGGTTGCTGTCGCCTCTTCCCTGACGTCAGTGCGCCAGGGTATAAAAGATGCAGCCGACGTCATTTTCTTCAGTTTTTCTTGCCCCAGATGTCAAGTGCCTCCAAAAGGGTAGGCTAAATATATTATGCCAGTAAACATACATGCAGTAAAGAAACATTTCCTTCATCTACAAGCAAATACACCACATAGGTTGTATAGAATAGAGAAGTACAGACAAACCCCAGAAAAAGAAAGGGGGACGGTGGGAGGGTAACCTGGACTGCAACAGTGAATACACTCGAACATCTACATTTATGGTAGGTACACAACTGTACTATGTTCATCGTGTTTTACTGTTGCAGTCATTACTCTTGGGTTGAATCCCAAAGCTGAGGATGGGTGGCTGGGCTAAACAGGATTAGGAGAGGCTATGAGACCCTGCAGAACTGCAGTAGCAAAGCCTGCTCTTGATTTAGAGTAAAGAGGTAAGTGGTAGTGCTTTGCAAAAGTGTGCACTGAACTCCAAGTTGCAGCCTCTAAGATGTCTTTGGTTGGTACTCCTCTGTGGAAGGCTGCTGAAGTGGCTGCTGCTCTGGTAGAATGAGGCCTAATGCCCTTAGGCACTGATTTGCCATGCTGAGAATAGCAGAAACGGATGCAATGGCCTATCCATTTAGAAATAGTCTGTTTTGAGATAGCCTTTCCTTGTGATCCTGAAGCATATGACACTAAAAGCTGCTCAGTCTTTCTGAAAGCTTTAGTTCTGTCCAAATAGAAGCGTAGCTGCCTGTGTATGTCCAAAGAATGCAGAATTTTCTCACCCTTGTTCTGTGGGTTTGGATAAAAGGTAGGCAAGTGAAACGTTTGGTTGAGGGCCACACTGGACACCACCTTAGGCATAAATGTTGGGTTTGTCCTCAGAGAAACCCTGTCTGGATGAAAAATGATAAAAGGCTCCACAGCCATGAGTGCTTGTAACTCCGAGACTCGTCTTGCAGAGGTTATTGCTAGGAGCAGAGCTGTTTTCCAGGATAAGAATTTTATATCCGCTGTTGAGGCTGGCTCAAAAGGAGGCAGTGTGAGTTTTTCCAAGACATAATTGAGGTCCCATGCCGGAATTGGTGTTCTCCCTGGAGGCCTGATGTTTTTGGCCCCTCTGAGGTACTGCCTTTTTAAAGGATGAGAAAAGATAGGTGGTTCCGTATTGTAATGGGCTGAAATGGCAGAGGCATGAATCTTAATTGATGAAAAAGAAAGGCCTTTGTACAGCATCTCAGTTAGGTATTGTAAAATCTGAGGGATATTTGGTACATACGTGTCAATGCCTTGTTCCTGGTTCCAAGCACAGAATCTCTTCCATTTTTCTGCATAAGATTTTCTGGTACTGGGCCTCCAAGATAACATCCATAACAGCTTTAGAAAGAGGAGTGTTCTGAATGGCTACATTATCCGCCATGCTGCCAGATTTAAGGTCCTGAGTTGGCTGTGCAGGATCTGATTGTTTTGTTGGATCAGCAAGTGAGAAGTTTGAGGCAATATCCATGCTGGACCGTGAGACAAGTTCTTTAGGAATGGGTACCAGTGCTGGCGTGGCCAGTCTGGTGCAATCAGTATCATTTTTGGCTTCTCTTGTCTGACCTTTAGGAGTACCCTGGGAAGGAGAGGCAGTGGAGGAACGGCATATACTGTTAGATTTTTCCAGCTGAAGGATAGGGCGTCCACTCTCCATGCTTGCTTGTGATAAATTCTTGTGCAAAATCTCTGTAATTGGCAGTTGTGAGGGGAGGCAAATAGATCTATGTCTGGGCATCCCCATTTCCTTGTTATCATGCTGAAGACTTGCGGATCCAGTTTCCACTCGTGGGGATCCATGAGGTTTCTGCTTAGTTCGTCTGCCAGAGTATTTGTTTTTTCCTGGCAGAAATTGTGCTTGCAGGTGAGTCAATGCCGTGTCCCATAAGATCATTGCTTGTCTGCAGAGGGGGTAGGAATGTGTACCTCCCTGCTTGTTTATGTACCACATGACCGTAGTATTGTCTGTCTTTATCAAAAGCTGTCTTGGATGAAGTAGATCCTTGAAAGCTGTCAGGGCATTCTGAATAGCTAGCATCTCTTTTTGATTGATGTGAAGATGCATCTGGCTTGCAGGCCATGTGCCCTGAATACATTTTCCTGCCATATGGGCCCCCCAGGCATAATCTGATGCATCCGTTGTCAGTGTCTGTCTGGCTGTGGGTAAAGTGAATGGCAGACCCTTGCTGTGGTGACAGGCTGCTGCCCACCATCGAAACTCCTGTTGCAGGCAGGGAATGAGGGTAATTACAGTCTCCAGGCTGTGGCAATGCTGAGTCCAAACACTTTTTGGATTCCACTGTAGTTTCCTCATATGCAGTCTGGCATATGGAATTAGTAGAATGCAGGATACCATGAAACCCAAGGCCTGCAGGATTTTCCTTGCAGATAACTGGGTCTTTGTTGCCAATTTTTTGAAGTAAGAAGTCAGTTGCTTTTGTTTGTCTGGCATGAGATAAGCCATCTGGGCAGTTGTATTTAAGCTTGCACCCAGGAATATTATCTCTTGAGAGGGTACTAGTTTTGATTTCTTTTCATTTACTGTGTACCCTAGGCAAATTAGTAATCTTTTTACAAACGCCAGATGCTTTAGAAGAATGTCTTTGTTCTCTGCTTGAATAAGGCAGTCGTCCAAGTAGGGATATATTTGAATTCCTCTTTGTCTGCAAAATGCAATTACTGGTGCCAGGCATTTTGTGAAGATCCTGGGCACAGTAGATAAGCCAAAGGGCAGTGCAGAGAATTGGTAGTGCATTGAGTCAGCTATGAATCTGAGGTATCTTCTGCAAGATTGACTGATTGGGACATGTAGGCATGCCTCTTTTAGGTCCAAAGTTACGAGCCAAGCCTGCTTGCCCAGCATGGGCAGTAGCTGCTGTAGAGTCAATATCTTGAATTTTGGAACCTCCAGAAACGTGTTTAGTATAGACAAGTCCAGTATTGGTCTCCAGGTTTTGTCTTTTTTGGGCACTAAGAAAAGTCTGGAGTAAAATCCTTGCCCCTGCTCTTGCTGTGGTACTTGTTGAATGGCCCTCATGTCCATGAGAGCTGTAATTTGCTTTTGTGCCTCTGCCCTTTGATTGTGTGGCAGGTCTGGCATACCTTTTGTCCTTGGTAGGGTGTGAAAATGGAACCTGTAGCCTTGGGACACTATGTTCAAGACCCATATGTCTTGGGTAACCTTTTGCCAATTTGAAGTGCTAATTTTCCCCCTAAGGGGGCTGCCAAAAGGAAAGTGCTTGGATCTGGCAGAGGAAAGTCATTGGGACTGTTTTCTGTAAGGTTGTGATTTGTCTTCTCCGCTTTTGGAGGTAGGAGCACCCCATTGTTTAAACCTGTATGAGCCTTGGGGCTGAGGTCTGCCTCTGGGACATCTGTATCTGCCTCTTTGTGGTCTGTCTGACACTGGAAAGGACCAATTTTTTAGAAGGCCAGTTCCTGCTAAATCTGGGTGGCTGTACCTGTAAGAAATCCTTAGCTGTCTGCATAGATTTTGCTTTATCCTCCATTTTCTTCAACACGTCTTCTGCTTTAGCACCAAACAAAGTATCATGATGTAATGGGGCATCTAATAATTTTGCTTTAATATGTTCAGGCAGATTCTGTTCCTTTAACCAAGCATGCCTCCTAATAACAGAACCTGTAACTACGGCCCTGCAAGAGGCCTCCAGTGAATCATAACCACATTGCAAAGTATGCTTTCCCACTTGTTCAGCTGCATGCAATAAATCCTGCAATTCCTTGTTCTCAGAACATTCAGTATTTGTCAACATTTTCTGTTTAAGCAGTGACATTAAGTATTGCTGATATTTAAGCATATGAAACTGACATTTTAAAGCCCTTACAGCCAAGGTAGCAGAAGTGTAAACTTTTTTCCCCCATCTGTCCGGTGCCCTAGAATCCCTATCAGAGGGGACAGGGTTTTTTGCAGTGGAAGCTTTGACCTCTTTGGGACCCCGAGATATAGTTTCTGGGTCAGCAGCGGGGTTTTTATACAGGAATTTATGAGAATCCGGGACCCTGTAGTATCTGTCTGGCTTAGCAGGTGCAGGGGGTAAAGAGTCAGGGGACAGGCCGGACTCTGAAAACACATCATCTACAATGTCTAGAACAGGTGGAATAGCAAGGGGTCTGTGCTGAGAAGTAGCAGAAAGTCTCAGTCTTTTCTTAGATTCAGAGTAATCTTGGCTCTCTCAGTGGAAATGCTCCCTCATGGTATGCAGGGTTTCCCCAAAAGAATAATCCTAAGGAGGAGAGGCTGAAGGAATGGATTCTTCAGCATCAGAGTCCTCATAGGGAGGCATAGAATAATCCTGTTCAGAAGAGGAATCAGAGGAAACAGAAACCGGATCAGAAGAATCATATTCTGTCTTTTGCCTAGGCCTCTTATCAGGAGGGGGATGGGAACCCCTGATCAAAGTAATTAGGTCTTCAGCCATTTTAAGCATCTGTTTTTTAGGCATGGAAGTCTGAGAAGAAGAATGCTGTACTTGTTTCTTTATCTTTAGAGCTGCTTTAGTCTTTGTCTTTGAAGCTGAAGATGGTTTAACATATAACTGTGTAGGTCTGAAGACACCTTGCTCAGCGGCTCCGGACCCATCTAAGGGAATGATTTCCGAGTGTCTAATACCTTGAGTATCCAGAGGCCCAGTCGGCTCCACGTGGGAGTTGGAAGCGGCCTGTGGCTCTGAGGTAGTGGGCGCCAGGGGCAGCAAAAGCACCTCACTGAGAACCGGCGGCTGGCCTAACGGAGGCCTCATCATCGGTTTTGGACCTCGGATGCCTATCCTTTTCCTTGTCCTTGCGTTTTTTGTAAACTCCGGTCGTCGGCTGTTCCGATGGCATTATATAATTAAATCTTCGGCCAAAGTAATGAAATGCAAAATCGAACCGACGCTTAATAGTGCGTTGGTTAAATCTAGCACAAAACTGACAGCTAGCAACATTGTGATCAGGGCCTAGGCAAGGAATACAGTAAGAGTAAAAATCCTTATGAGGTATTTGCATCCCCACAAGACATACAATTGTTAACTTTTTCTGACATCAGTCTGGAGCAAGAAAAAAGTTTCCCCAATGGGGTACTTAGCTTTAATGAAGACTTCGGTTCTGAAATTCGGATTTGAAAATCTCAGGAGTCGGCCGACCAGCACTTGGGAACTGCTTTTGCTTTGGGCACCGCGCGGCAAGAAAGACCGAAGAAAATGGCGTCAGCTGCATCTTTTATACCCCTGGCGCACTGACATCAGGGAAGAGGCGACAGCAGCCGACGCTGGACCAGGACTTTGGAATTCAGGCTGACTGCGGGTAGCCTGCCAGAAAGATAACCCAAGAGTAATGACTGCAACAGTGAAACACGATGAACATCCATAGTAGCTTGTTGTTAGATGTCCGCCCATTGTTTGTTCAGCTCATCATCAGCCTCATTGACTAATGGTTGTGTTCTAAAACGTAGTCCCCTGGGTGTAATCCCTTTAGCCATGTAGGCTTTAAAGAGTTTAGAATGCCAGACATGAGACCTGAGAGATCTCATGCTCTTGTGTAGTTTATCAAAACATAAACCACAACTAGACTCCGGGCCTAGGGCCGTGCCACTTGGTTCATTATTGTTTGGGGTGCCCAATCCAAATACCCCCAAGTCCTCCCTGTCAGCTGACAAACCCGATATTAATTTTGTTGGTTCCATAATGGTGCTATATTGTCCTTGTAAAAAACTGGTTCACTAGGTATTAATATAAATAAACCAGCAAACCCATAAATACTAATTCCTTGTTCCTTGAAAACTTATTGTAAGTCCACTTATTGAATTATTGAGAGATAATTTAGTGGCAATATTAGCCCTTCCTGGTTATAATAGCAATGCTAAGCCACATATGTTGGTCCAATTTTGTGTTTGACACTTGTATAGATAACACATAGAATGAATAATAATAGCCCCTGTCACTGCCGTAAATGAACCATTCAATCTTGGTTATATGACTACCTTTCTTCAGGACAGTGCTACACCCATTCTAAAACAGACGGACATACACATAGCCAAGTCTTAGTCAGTAAAATAATAGGTTGCTGGTCTAAATATTAATCAACCCTATATTTCAAGCACAAAAATATCACCATCAGGTCCAGAGCCTGATTATAAATTATTTAAGTTAAACAGTCTGTCAGTTGAGAGACCCGGATGGAAGTATGAAGCAGGGCACCCAGCAACCAGTTCAAAATTCACTTAATCTAAAATACCTGGGATCCGTTGTAAATGGTAGATTAAAGAATTGAACATGAAACATCTGGGAGTCATCCAACAAAAACTGTTTCTTCAGAATAAGTTAGGTAATACTGGTTATCAACAATGGTGGATAACAATAGTTGGTATAGCCTGTTGATCTGTTGGCTTTTGTTTAATTGTTCATATGATAAGCTACACCACATTGAGTAAATGCCTCCTCCTAAATACTAGATATAACAGTAATCTAGCAAGGTACTAGGTAGAAATAAAATAATTATATACTAAAATGCCATATACTGTTTATTCCTATCTTGACTGTAACTTGTGCTGGAAATGCGATTTATTTGTGTGTTAACCTGATCGCCCAAAATATGTTTGTAAAGACCAAGTTGTCAGGTGTATATAGAAAGGAAACACAAATACAATCTGTCCCAAAAAAGGTATATATATCTTTCACCCCTGAATCATACTATAAAATGCAGTTTGATTTAGTTTAGGTAAATCAAGTAATTCAAAATTATAGGCAAATTGTAAATTAAGAACTTCAAAATAATAGGCAAATTGTTATTTGAGCTGCCATAAATCAAACAAATAGGACTTGACCAGTTTGTCACAAGATTATAGCTGCACAAAAGCAATACAGTCAATCTGGTAAGAAATGTATGTCATTACACCAAAACCCTTAATCCTGACATGAATATTCTTAGCAGAGACAAAATAGAATAGAAACCCCTCCAAAACAAAATGCAATACAAGTTATGAACAGCTATTTCCATGTTATAATGTCCAAAACATGAATCGAATTGTAGTTCGGCATATAAGTCCCAAAAGTGTCTCTAAACATCAATAATCCACTCTATTATCGTCCCTGATGAATCAGAATAAAAATTCTGTTGAAATTCCAAAGTTCCATTTATCCGAATATTGTAAATGTAAGATAATGAATGGACTCTTGTTCATTCGATCTGTTGCATGCAAAAAGAAGACCTTTTTGCCTTAAACTAGCGCCATTCATCAAGAGACTGTTGGTCGCGATGAGAAAATGGCTTCCGTGAAGTCAAACGTTAGTCAAACTTTACACAATAAATATAATCAGAGTGATCCTTAAATTGTGTTAGCATTGACCATACATTTTTGTTCTGTCCCCAAATACAAACTTCCAGTACAATGACATAAAAACAGCATCCGAAAACGGAAAAGCCTGTTGTAAAGATGCCTGTTAAGCTGAAAATGGCACCCCTTCACAGCATACACAAGTTTAAAAAATGAATATAGCCAAATGCCTAAGAGAGGCTGTTTTTAGTTACCCATTCCCAGGAAATTTTTTCAGCCTTACAGTTTGCTGGCTTACACTTTTGGTTTTGGATTCTACATTGCTTAAGCTGTGCAACTGCCTTTCGTGCAGGGGGAACTTTTTTGATCCAACCTAACTCTCATACTGGGTGACTTCAACTACCCCTCCATTAACTGGGAAAACTACTCATGTACCAATACACTTGCCCAATGCTTTCTGGAATTCATTAATTCCAATGCTCTGGACCAGCTTGTTCTTACCCCCACTAGAGGTAGCAACATCCTTGACCTGGTCATTATGAACATGGGCGACCATTGCTCTACACCAATAGTCAAATCCTCCCTGGTTAGATCCAACCATAATAATCACCTTGGAAATCCAAACCCCACCCTCCACAAAGGTAACAGGCATGAAAAACTTCTTCAAAGCTAACTTTGGGCTCCTAAAATCAGAGGTGGCTAACTTTACGACACCCATGCAAATGGAGAATAGTTGCATGACAGCTGAATCATACACCAATGCACTGTATGAACACGTACACAAATGCATGGCTCTCACCATACCTATTAGAACTAAGACACTCTCCTCAAAAAAGGAAGCCAATCTGTGGTCCTCTGCCATAAACAAATTCTACAACAGAATGAGGAAACTGATGCAGAATAAGGCAAAGTCCCAGGACTGGAAAAACTCCCTTATCAGCCTCAACAAAAGGTTGAAATCCCTCATCAAATCCTCTAAAGCTAGCTATGAAAACAGAATTGCAGCAGACAGTAAAGACATCCACAAGGCCTTCTATGGCTATATAAAAAATCTCCAGGGCAATACCCAGATTTGCTCTGAGCTACTGCACAATGGTACCACCTATACTGAGCCAACAGATATTGCCAATATACTGGCCGACAGACTCAGTGCTAACTTTACCCCTCTCTTCCCCCCATAAAGGACCAATCACAATACCAGTAGATTGCCAGGCACCCAGTATTACTGCTGCGCAGGTTAAAACAGCGCTGTCCAAGGCCAAGAATACAGTGTCTATGGGACCTGACAATATCCCTGGCTGTGTTCTACATGAAGTACAGAGTGAACTGGCACCTCACCTGTGTGCCCTGTTCGATCACAGTCTCACCTCCGGCTTTGTCCCTACTGAATGGCTCACTGCTACAGTCATCCCTCTCCACAAAGGAGGAGTGACTACAGACCCTGGGAATTATCAACCAATTAGCCTGACGAGTCTAAAATGCAAAGCTATGGAACGCATCAAGGATATAGGGAATCTCCAAACTCTGGATCCTACACAGTTTAGTTTTGTGAAGGGTGGATCCTGCCTGCTCAACTTGGTCGACTTCTTTGAGTCAGTCACCAGAGCTGTGGATGAAGACAAGGTGGTTCATACAGCCTACCTTGATCTGGCCAAGGCCTTTGATACCATTCCCCACTCAGGAATCATAGAAAAACTCACTAAGGCAGGCATCAACCCCTATATCATTAGGTGGGTTGCAAACTGGCTCACATATAGAACCCACAGTGTGAAAGTAGTTGACTCCAAGTCAGACTGCCAACCAGGCACGAGTGGAGTCTTGTTTGGTCCTGGCTCCTCTCCTGTTTGGTATCTACTTCTCTGAAGTCTAGGCCAGTATGAAGGGACTCTGGCTGACAAAGTTCGCAAACGACTGCAAGTTTGGAGCTATTATTAACTCAAGTGATGTTGACATCCTACAGAAAGGCCTCAATTACACAAACGACTGGTGTCAGAACCATGGACTTAAGCTCAATGCCAAAAAATGTGTCATCAACCCCCTTGGGAAAAACCCGGTTCCCTTGAATTATCACATTGATGGTAGTCCACTGAACACAGAAGGCGTTATAAGAGATCTGGAAACACAGGTTGACAGCAACCTCTCTTTTGAGCACCACATTGCCACTGAGGTCAGAAAGCCCTTCTATGTGGCACATCTCATTACTAAGGGTTTTGCATCCAGGAAGAAAGAGGTCATCGTCTCCCTCTACTCTTCCCTCATTAGGCCAATCATCGAGTACAATGCCCCATTTGGCATGTACCCCACTAGACACCTGCGACAACTGGAGAGGCCGCAAAAGTACCTCACAAAGAGGATCCTAAGCCTTAAACACTTGTCCTATACGGACAGACTCAAAAAACTCCAACTATTCTCTGTCTCATATCACCTACTTAGAGGCGATCTCTGCTTGACTTACAAAGCCATGTCTGACCCAGCTCTGTTAGAAATGCTACGTCTAAAGAAATCCCAATTCTCTCCGCACCACATGCTCCAGAGACCTCAACCTCATTACCACAATCGACAGAATATGCTGGAGAGACAGGTTCATAACCTAGAGACTGCCCATGCTATGGAATAGACTTCCCATACATGTTAAGCAGAGCACCTCACTGGCTCTATTCAAGAGAAATCTTGATGAGTGGATGGGAAATAGAAAATTTACCCTGGGGATCACTCCATTGGCTCTATTCGACAGAGGCACTAGGAACTAAGGTCGGGTGGCACGATGCCAGGGTAATCCTATGGGCTAGGCTTGTAAAGGCTCCAGGGCCATTAGCCTAGTACACACCTATGAACTGGTTAAAGTAGGCTTCGCGGCTTGTCCACAGGAAAATGGACAGATACAGCGGTCATTAAATTAAGCTATTCTGACTTTAGGGGTGATGGCCTCCTGATGGATGAAGAGTGATATACATGTTTTGCCTCCTGATGGCTGAAGAGCGATACAGATGTTTTATATGAATTAAGAGAGATGTGCCTAAAGGAGGATAGCAAGTTTCTTACTTCCTAAAGTGAACTAAACTGTCAGTAGCACTGGTACCCATCTGGTCAAAAAAGACTAAAGTAGAGCACAAAATTACAGATTAGACACTTTACTAAAAGAGAAATAGTAGTTCATTAGTGCTAAAATTCTCAAGAAGGCTGTATCTTCTAAAAAAAGCAAATTAAGAAATGTTCCTCTAGATTAATAACCTAGTATTAGCCTATAAAAAATACAGTGTTTCCCAACCCCCCCCCCCCACAAATTAATTTGCTTCCTTATTGTTCTACCTTGTAATGTGCAAAGTATGACAGAAACATGTACTCCAACCATAATGTTAATGTTTGGACCCAAGTAGTTATCAGACTAGAGTCATGTGCCAATCATATCTTACAGCAGAATTTTTTTTAGAGATAAACTGCAGTATCTAAACACCACAGGCACAAAATGTGGTTCAAATCTGCACTGACAAAAATTTGACTCCCTGCTACAGTCTGCAGGGTGGCAGCTATAAAGAAAGCTCTGTGAAAGCTGCTGCATTCACTATTTCTGCATTCTTCCCCAGCAAGAAAAGTTCAGGAAAATCTTCTAAATGAAACACAAAGTCTGGTAAATGGAAAACAGTAAACATAATGCCAGACAAAGAATATGTAACTACATTCATAAACAAGTTATATGGGTACGCACAAGGAAAACTCTTAGTATCTATTGCTACTGAATAACCAGTATGAATAAGCCCACTGAAACGCAGGGATAAACTCAAAAGTACCTGAAACAAGGACAGAGCTGTGTAAGATAAGAAACAAAACAGCAAAACCGGACCTGGTTTGAATGCTGCAGATGTGTATGTGTGATTTTTCTTAGCCCTTTTGATTCAGATGGGAGCTAGATTGTTAAGGATATCTAAGAAAACTCTGTTAAAGTGGCTCACAGTTTCTTCCACAGGTAATATTTTTAGAAGGGTCCAGTTGAGGGATTTTAGCATTTTATTGAAAATATGTTGATTGAAATTAGCTAGATTTCTAGATTTTTCTACCCTGGATTTGGGCTCTATAGGTGTATAACGGTAAGTGATCACTTAGGATATTGGGCAGGGTATCTGTATCTTTGTATTTATAAGGGTCTGTGGACCAGGATTCAATCTAAGACTGAGCTTTGCTGGTTATTCTGTATTCATGTGGGACTAGTATTAAGTTGGGTATACCCGTGTAGGTTGATACTACGAAAGGGGGACTCAGAGATAAGGTCATTCCAGTTAATATTATTATCGCCTAGGATAATGGTTTCATTGGTTAGATTTTGGGTAGTTCAAGCAAAAATGTTTTCTAACATAGGGATATTTTGTCCTGGTGGGATGTACAGCACTGCAATTGTTAGTTGTTTGTAGTTGTTTATTTGTAGGGTTGCTATAAGAAGTTCTGCGTTCTGGAAGGATGGAATACATTTTGAGATAGGAATTATAGTTAAGTGGTTATGGCAGAGTAAAGCTGTGCCTCCACCTATTTTATTTGTTCTGTCAGATCTTAAAATGTTATAGCCCGGAGGAGCGATTTTAGTATCCAGAATATGGGGTTTAAGCCAGGTCTCAGAATACCTGCAAGATTAGGATGAATGTCTCCAAATTTGGATAGTTTTAGCAGAAGACTTAAGAGCAGTGG
Organism: Protopterus annectens; assembly: GCF_019279795.1. Classification (NCBI taxonomy): domain Eukaryota; kingdom Metazoa; phylum Chordata; order Ceratodontiformes; family Protopteridae; genus Protopterus; species Protopterus annectens. The sequence continues at coordinate 1,316,112,796 of NC_056735.1, read as the reverse complement.
AAGGTAGCTGTATTTGCTGGCATACCTAGGTATTGAGTGGATTACTAGTTTCTGTTTGGTGAGGTAGGGAAGGATTTAGATTTTTGTACAGTATATACATTTATGGTTGAAAAGGGAAGAGGATATATTGGAAAAGCTATCTAAGTGAGTTTGTAGAAGGGAAAAAGTTGGTGTTTCTTGTGTATAATGGAGGTACATGGGATGTTGGTGATGTAGCTTAGGTTAGGATGCACAGTAATATAAAGAGAAATATAGCAAAGATGATGTTTAAGGAACTTGGCATGGTTACGAGATTAAGGGTTTAAGAAGTAGGGAAGAAGTTAAGTGACAAAGAGTGGGGTGGGGGGATAGTTAGGATGAGTTGGTGACAATAAGGGGTAGTAGTATGTGAAGCTGATTGGCTAATGGGTCTGGGGGAAGAGAACAACGTAGGGCTTGGTGTTGATTTGTTAATTGGTTCGAGGGCAGAGTACAATGAAGTATGAGTATGGAAAGAGGGGGTGGGTGGAAATGGGGGTAGGGTAGGGGAGCAGAGTGAGCAAGTATGTATTGAGAGCAAATGGAGTGGGTAGAGCCAAAGAAACTGCTGGGAAGCAACTGCAGAAAACAAATCGGAGAAGTCCTTCCCGGATCTGTAAGTAGTTAAAACTGTAGTCTAAGTAAGAAAAGTAAAAATATAACTGTAGGTGGTCAGTGGGTGACACGGTCAGGTGAAATAAGTAAGGCAAACAATATATTGTAGCTGTGACTCTACTGATTTTAGTGGGGTGAACTGCAGTTAACCTAGGGATGTTATTATTTACAGAGATATATTTTAAACTGGCAAGAGGGGGGGGGGGCCCGGAGGGGAAGAGGACAGCCAACCCAGAAGTGTGTGCAAGGCACTTGTAGTTTACAGTCACGCTAATAGGGTATAGTTCAGTATAATACACTACAAAAAGAAATGTACAATTTCACTTTCACTTATGCAGTTAGATGGCCACCAAGATTTAAAGGGTCCGAGCTGGGATTTAAGCAGGGATATGCTGCTTGTGGTTCAAAAGGGATAGTGAGCTGTAAAAGTGTAGAATAGAGAAAAACATATAGTCATTGTTATGAGGAGAACATTGGATAGGGAAAGGTAATATATATCAGCACAGTGAAATACAACCAAAAGACTACTAAGATTTCTATATAAAAACAACAAGAAGGTCACCAAGAACAGTTAATGCAATAATTAACTTTGACCTGTTTGAAAAATGCAGAATACAGCAAAGACAGTCCACTGCGTATGTTACAGCATGTTTATACATTCTATCATAGCATATGCCTAGCATTTGTTTAAGCCAACTGTACATATAAATGTTGCAACCCTCAACAGTTACAATTAAAAGTCTAAAAAAAGCCAATGCCTTAATTATGTTTGCATCCACTGCTTTTACTGCTCTAGCAAGATTTTTTCAATTGCCTGTTACAAGTAGTTAGGAAGCTGGTCGACACAGGTCTAGATGTATGTATATTACACTTTGCCTAATAAAACTGAGTATACCTGTGTGACATTAATGGCAAACATTCAATAGACTAGCACTATATCAATTACAACAGTATTTAACGATTGTGTACCTTTTAAGCAGAGGCTTCAGATACAGGAGGCACAGTGTACCTGTTTTCTCTTGCACTTATGATATACAGGCTGCTGAGGAAAGCAGTTTTTCTGTATACCATTAAAGAGTGGGTTATTTCAGGGACTAACCTGATGTACATGCTGTTGGTCAGCAGCAGGGGTGTGGTGGATCAAGATGCTTGATGTGTTATTTATCAGAACAATATAATTTTGTAGTGTTAGAAGCTTCAGCTCAGAGAACTGTCTTAATTCTTCTTTGCCTTCTGGCATTGTGCTCACTGTCCTCAGAAGTAACATACTGCTGATGAAACAGTAACACAAAATTTGAGCTTCACAGTAATTAATTTAAGAAGAGAACCATGCCTAGAACAGGTAGTGGGGCCTACAGTGGAGCCAGGGTTTGGGTTGCAGTTCACCATCTAGTTTCTAGTGACAAGGTAACCCATTTAGGTGGACATGCTGAATCCAAACAAGCTGTGTGACACCCCTGTGTGGATTAATTACATATAAGGTGATGCTTAGTTGTAAGGTTTGATCCAGTGTCATTTAAGTAATGAAAAGAGTGTTGCAAATTAGGATAGGCTACACCTTTTCAATGGAAACTCAGTCTTAAAATGTGTACTGTTGACTCACTGTTACAAAAGTAACCACATCTTGTTGGAGTCTGAAAAGAACTAGCTACATATAATTGGTTTGTCTTCTACACTTGGTATTAGTTCTGGAATCAAACTTTTTGATCAGGGATTCTTTGCCTCCTACTCTGGAAATTTACCCCAGCACTTAAAAAGTCAAATGTTTAAATGGCCACCTCTGTAGTTGTGTCACTAGCCCAAGTTCTCTGGTACCAAGCACATTATGAACTAACAGAAATAAATGACCAACCTGTGCTGTGTAAACATCTCACCAAACAAATAAACCAGAGTAAAGCAGTCCAAAAAAGTAGAATGATGAGATGACACCGGGCTCTCAGCATAAAATGAAAAAGAAGTTATGTACTCACCATAATGTCCCATGTTTGTTGTCCAATATCTCATCTTCAGTCTTTCTGGCTGTGTTGCTGGGCCATATACCAAAGCTCGAGAGCTTCTACTGGCTCGAGGCTAAGCCCTATCCCATGGTGCTTAGTGGCTGTTCCCCAGATCTCATTTGAGGTTTGAAAGATTCATATGATATATTCAATATCCAAAAAGATAATATATGAAACATGATGTCATAAAGTTAACAAGAAATGGCAAGAAGGGTGTCAGACTTTATCTGCCAATTTTTGAGAAATTTCCTCTAGATCCTCCAGGACAGGGATGGCTGGGAGGGACGCAAAACTGAAGGAGAGATATTGGACAACAAACATGGAACGTTATGGTGAGTACATAACTTCTTTATGTTATATTGTCCCATCTCGCCTTCATTCTTGCTGCTTGGGACAGAGTCCCCAGCACCTTTTTCTTGGGTGGCTCAAGGGAATAAACTCTTCAGGACAGTGGAACCAAAGGATGCCCTGTTCCGGGAGGCCACATCTACTTTGTAATGAGTAATAAAGGTATAAATTGAATCCAAAGGAAGTCTGGATTGAAAGGCAATGGAGGTAGATACTGCTCTAGATGAATGCCCTTTAACTTTTCCTGGCGGCTCTTTATTGTGGGAATCGGACAAAGGTGACAGTCTCAGTAAGCCATTTGGACAAGATAACTTTAGAGATTGCCAAACCTTTTTATTTTCTGAATAGGAGACAAACAATTGGTCTGACTTTCTGAATCCTTTGGTCCTATGCAAGTAAAAAAGTACAGTTTTGTACCTACCATAAATGTAGATGTTCGAAGATCCACATTGCTGCAGTCCTTACATATGGGTAGTCCGCTGTCCTCGGTCGGCCCGAATACCAAAGTATTAGGCTGACGTCGGTCAAGGCGCTTAAAACTGACATCAGAACGTCAGGGTACAAATGCACATGACCGACGTCATATCCTCAGTATTTTCTTGCCCCAGATGTCAGAAGGCCCTAAAAAGAAAGGCCAAAGCCGAAAAACAGCAAAAAACAACCAACCACCCCTGCACTAACCATATTTACAATATTTACAACCCAAACCACACAACCACCTCTAACTACAGAGGGGAAGGAGGGAGGGTAAATTGGACTGCAGCAATGTGGATCTTCGAACATCTACATTTATGGTAGGTACAAAACTGTACTATGTTCTTCATCTCACATTGCTGCAGTCCTTACATATGGGTAGAATCCCAAAGCAGAGGTAAGGGAGGATGGCAAAACTATAAAGCATTAGGAGCTGCCAAAATGCCCTGTAAAATTGCAGTGGCAAATCCAGCCCTAGATTTAGAGTAAAGTGGAAGGTGGTAATGCTTAGAGAAAGTATGCACTGAACTCCAAGTAGCTGCCTCCAAAATATCTTTAGTAGCCACCCCCCGTAAAAAAGCTGCAGAAGTGGCAGTAGCCCTAGTGGAATGAGGCCTAATCCCAGCTGGAATCTCCTTACCGTGATGGGAATAACAGAAAGCAATACAAAAACCAGTCCACTTAGAAATAGTTTGTTTTGAAACAGGTTTGCCCTGAGAACCCAAAGCAAATGAAACAAACAACTGCTGAGACTGCCTGAACCCTTTAGTTCTGCTCAAATAATATCGCAACTGTCTGTGTATATCCAAAGTGTGCAAAATCTTCTCCCCTTTATTTTGGGGTTTGCATAAAAAGTAGGCAAATGAATAGTTTGGTTTAAAGCCACACTAGAAACCACTTTAGGCATAAAGGAAGGGTTAGTACGCAAAGACACCCTGTCCTTGTGGAAAATTAAGAAAGGCTCAACCGCCATAAGGGCCTGTAATTCAGAAACCCTTCTCGCAGAGGTAATGGCCAACAAAAAAGCAGTCTTCCATGATAAATATTTCAACTCGGCAGTCGCTGCAGGCTCAAAAGGTTGTACAGTGAGTTTCTCCAACACAAAATTGAGATCCCAAGCAGGAGTAGGAGCTCTACGTGGGGGTTTTATATTCTTTGCCCCTCTAAGGAATTGCTTAAACAAAGGATGAGAAAATAATGGTGGGTCACAGTCATAGTGAGCAGAAATTGCTGCAGCATGAACCTTTATAGAGGAGAAGGACAAACCTTTGTCCAATAACTCAGTAAGGTATTGAAGAGCAACACTTAAATTAGGTTTAGAAACATCAAAATCCTTTGCTGTACTCCAAATTAAAAATCTCCTCCATTTATCTGTGTAAACTTTCCTTGTACTAGGCCTTCTGGCCTCCAAAATAACATTCAAAACTTGTTGTGGAAGCTGAGACCCTCCAGGGTTTAAAACAGAATATGCCAGGCTGTTAGATGAAGAGAGTGAAGTTTGACATTGAGTAAATGACTGTTCTCCTGAGACAGCAGGTGAGGAATCGAAGGCAAAGGCCATGGAGGCTCCCGTACCAGACTTCTCAGTAATGGGTACCAGTGCTGTCGAGGCCAATCCGGAGCTATTAAAATCATGGTTGGCTTGTCCTGTCTGACCTTCAGGAGTACCTTTGGGAGGAGAGGCAGTGGTGGAAAGGCATACACGTGAAGATTGCTCCAATTGAATGAGAGAGCATCCACTTTCCAAGCTGTGGGATGAAACCTGTTTGTGCAAAACTTTGGCAGCTGGTAATTTAGAGGAGAAGCGAACAGATCTATGTCTGGAGTTCCCCATAACACTGTCAATTTTTGAAATACATGAGGATCCAATTTCCACACGTGGGGATCCATAATTTGTCTGCTCAACACATCTGCTAAGGAGTTCTGTGCTCCTGGCAGAAACCTTGCCTGAAGATTTAGCTGTAAACTGAGAGCAGTCTCCCACAAAATCATTGCTTGTCTGCATAGAGGATAAGAATGTGTCCCCCCTTGCTTGTTGATGTACCACATGACAGTTGTGTTGTCTGTTTGAATCAACACCTGCCCTGGAAGAAGTAAATCCTTGAAAGCTATCAATGCAAATTGGGCTGCTAACATCTCCTTCAAGTTGATATGTAAATGTTGAAGTCTGGCAGGCCACGTGTCTTGTACCCATTTTCCATTCAGATGAGCTCCCCAAGCTTTGTCTGAGGCATCTGTCGTTAGAATCTGACTCGCCTCTGGTCGAGTCACAGAGAGTCCCTTGTTTAGGTGACATTCCTGAGCCCACCACAAAAATTCCTTTTGAATGCAAGGTATTATCTGAATGACAGTGTCCATATCTTGGCAGTGTTGCGTCCATACATTTTGAGATACCATTGTAGCTTCCTCATATGCAGTTTGGCATTGGGAAGTACCAGAATACAAGATGCCATGAACCCCAAGGCTTGAAGGACTGTCCTTGCAGTCAGCCTGGACTGACGAGACAATTGGTGGAAGTAAAGAGAAAGATTCTTTTGTTTGTCCGGGATCAAAAAGGCCATCTGGGATGCTGTATTCAGTCTCACACCCAGAAAGCACATGTCCTGAGAGGGTACTAGACTGGACTTTATTTCGTTCACAGAATACCCTAGGCATCTTAACACTGCCATCACATACTGTAAATGATGAAGAAGTTCGTCCTTTCCTTGAGCCAGAATCAGGCAATCGTCCAAATAAGGATAGATTTGTATTCCTCTTAGCCTGAAGAAAGCTACCACTGGAGCCAGAACCTTTGTGAACACTCTGGGCAGTAGATAAGCCAAAGGGCAATGCAGAGAACTGATAATGAAAAGTCCCAGCCCGAAAACGCAGATACTTCCTGCAACAGGGCCTGATAGGAATATGAAGGTAAGCCTCCTTGAGATCCAGAGTCACCATCCAGTGATCTTTGCCCAGCAGAGGTAAAAGCTGTTGTAACGTCAACATTTTGAACTTGGGAATGTCCAGATATGTGTTGAGGATAGATAAATACAAAATTGGTCTCCACGTGTTCCCTTTCTTTGGTACTAGAAACAGGCGAGAATAAAATCCTAGGCCCACTTCTGGCAGAGGGACCGGTTGTATAGCTCCTATTTGAAGTAGTAGAGAAATCTGTTTGTGAGCCTCTAGACTTTGCCGAGGAGGAAAGTCTGGCATGCCTTTGAAAGGAGGTAAGGTATGGAAATAAAACTTGTAACCTTGGTGTATGATATCCAATACCCATTTGTCTTGGGTAATTAAAATCCAATTTTCCTTGAAGAGTGCCAACCTTCCTCCCAAAGGTGCTGCCAGGCAAGAAGGATCTGGCAGCTGAAAAAGTAGGTCATTGGGCCTGTTTACGAAAGGACTGGCCCCTGCCCTCACTCGAAGACTGTGCAGGTGAACTCCATGTTCTAGGTCTGAAGGAACTCTGAGCTCTGCCCCTACCACGTCTAGATCTGCCCCTAGACTGAGAATCAGAAGAAGGATACGTCCACCCCTTAGCAGGCCAATTTCTACTAAACTTTGGAGGCTGAACTTGCAAAAAATCTTTAACAGTCTGTATAGACTTAGCCTTGTCTTCCAATTTCTTCAAGACTGACTCCACAGGTGGACCAAACAACACTTCAGACTGCAAAGGAGCATCCAAAATCCTTGTCTTAACATGGTCAGATAAATTCTGATCCTTAAGCCAGGCGTGCCTGCGAAGAACTGAACCAGTGGCAGCCACCCTAGAAGAGGCCTGCAAAGCATTAAAACCACACTGCAAAGAATGCTTACCCACCTGTTCAGAGACATGCACCAAATCTTGTAATTCTTTACAGTCATTGCCTTCTGCCAGAGCATCCACCTTAGATTTCAATTGCGTAAGAAGAAAATTTTGATATTTCAACATATGAAACTGGCAATTCAAAGCCCTCATAGCTAAGGTAGAAGATGTATAGACCTTCTTTCCCCATCTATCCAAAGCTCTGGCCTCTTTATCTAGAGGAACTGGATTCTTTACAACAGAGGCCTTGACACCCTTAGGTCCCTGACTAACAGTTTCTGGGTCCGCCCTAGGACTCTTATAGAGATATTTATGAGCCTCAGGCACCCTGTAATACCTATCCGGTTTAACAGGCGCAGGAGGCAGAGAATCAGGATTAAGTGAAGCCTCTGAAAATACATCTTGCACAACATCCAGAACAGGGGGTATAGCTAAGGGCCTATGTTGAGGTAAAAACAAAAATTCCCTAAGCCTTTTCCGTGAATCAGAGAAGTCCTGACCTTCCCACTTAAAATGTTCCCTCATAGAATGAAGAGTCTCTGAAAAAGAAAAATCCTCTGGAGGAGAAGCAGAAGGAGTGGAATCTTCTGCATCAGAATCAGAATAAGGAGTGTACTCCTGCAAGTCTTCAGCCGAAGACTCTGAAACATCCGAAGCCTGTTCAAAACTTTCCAACTCTGGCTCCACCCTAGGCCTCTTATCAGGAGGGGGCAAAGAACCTCTAATCAGAGTAATCAAATCTTCTGCCATTTTAAGCATGTGCTTCTTAGGCACAGACCCTGCTGAACTAGGACTGACACCAACAGAAGCTAAACCTGGCCTGCCTCTGGAAGAAGCCTTGGAAACAGAAGGAGAGGGTCTAACCACCCTGGGAAGGGAGGGGAGTACAGAACCCTGAGAAGCCCCTTCAGCCTGACCTGCCTCGTGAGAGGCCACATCCTGCAAAATCAAAGACTCCCCCTGAGACTCCAGAGAAGCCTCCATTGGAACCACCGGTTCCACTGAAGCCTCTAAAGAACCGGCGTCCGGAACGGACGACTCATCTTGCCTGGGTTTAACCGCTTTGTCTTTGCGCTTCTTAGAAGCGGCCGGAGTATCCGGCGGCATATTATAATTGCACCGCTTACAAGACCAGCCTAGCACAATCTAACCTTCGCAATAGTGCGCTTATTCAACCTAGCACAAAAGCGACACTCAACTACGTCGTGCTCAGGCCCCAAACAAGGAATGCACAAAGAATGATAATCCCTATGCGGTATCTGTTTCCCACAAGAAATACAATTATTCACTTTTTCTGACATCCGGTAATACACTGAGACAAGAAAAAACCAAAATATTCCCCAACGGGGTACTTAGCCAACTTGGATTCGGTCTGAAACTCCGAACTCGAAAAATTTCAGAACGCCGAATGGCACTTGCAACGCTGCTTCTGCATCGGACCATGCGGCAAAAAAGACTGAGGATATGATGTCGGTCATGCGCATTTGTACCCTGACGTTCTGATGTCAGTTTTAAGCGCCTTGACCGACGTCAGCCTAATACTTTGGTATTCGGGCCGACCGAGGACAGCGGGCTACCCATATGTAAGGACTGCAGCAATGTGAGATGAAGAACATCGCAACTGTCTATGCACATCCAGTTGGTGGAGTTTATACTCTGCCTTGTTGCCATAGTTAGGAAAAAACACTGGTAAATCTATATTTTGGTTTAAATTTGCTTGAGAACAAACTTTCGGTAAGAATGAAGAATTTGTTCTGAGGAAGACTATCTTTGTGGAAGATCAAATAGGGTAGATGGATAGACAAGGCTTGCAACTCTGATACTCTCCTGGCTGAAGTAATTGCTGTCAGGAAGAGTGTTTTCCAAGATAAAAATTTTACTGAACAAGATGATGCTGGTTCGAAAGGAGGCAGGATCAAAGATGATAATACTAGATTGAGGTCCCAAGGAGGAGGAGGAGGTTCCCTGAAGGATGGTCTTAACAAAAAGGTACCCTTGAGGAAAGCTTTGCATCGTCTATGGGACATTACACTAGATCCGAAGTCTCCCACAGGATAATTAGAAATAGCACCTAACTGAACTTGAATAGTGGCTGCTGCTGCTCCTTGATTAAAAATTTCTGTCAGAAATTCCAGAATTACAGGTAAAGGGATCTATATGTTTTTATCAGCCCAACAAGAGAACCTCTTCCATTTGCTTGCATAAAGTTTCCTAGTCGTTTGCTTGTGCAAAGAAACTAGAATGTGACGAACTGCAGGGGATAATTCCGGAAGCCTGGCTAAGATTGGAAGTGGAGAAGCCAAGCTGTCAGCTTGAGGCTGTGGAGGGCAGGGTGGAGTGTACCTGACTGATGCGTCAGAAGATCCGGCACTGGGTCCAGGATACATGGGTCTTCCTGAAGGTGGGGCCAAAGAAAGGGGAACCAAATCTGATGAGGCCAGTATGACTCAATGAGAATTAACTTGCAACTCAACAACTTTGCATTCTGGATAACCTTTGGAATCAAGGGAAAAAGGGGAAAGGCATAAAGAAGTCCCAGGGGGCAATTGTGAACAAGTGCATCCCTCGGTGACTCTCCCGGAGGGGAGATTAGGGCAAAATAGTTGCTGCATTTGGTACTGAAGGGAGTGGCAAAAAGGTCACAGAAAGACTGGCTCCATTTGCGAAAAATTCGATTCACAACTTCCTGATTGAGGGGCCACTCGTGAGGCATGAGAATCACTCTGCTTAGCTTGTCTGCTATAACGCTGGATTTCCCTGGGATGTGCGTTGCTGTCCGAAATCGTTGAGAAGATATCGCCCATTGCCAAACTCTCTGGACCTCTCGACATAGGAGGGGACCAGATCCTACCCCCTGTTTGTTGAAGTACCATACCACCAACATATTGTCTGTCTGAATTGCAATAGTCCCTGTGGGAAGAGAGTTCTGAAATGCTTGCAGTGCCAGAAGCACTGCCCTCATCTCTAGGACAGTGATGTGCAAATGGTACTCGTGATCTTTTCAAACCCCTTGGACAGTCTGTCCCAGATAATGTCCCCCCCCCCCAATCTGGGATGCGTCCGTGGTTACTGCGGCGACAGGTTGGGGAAGTACAAATGGTCTGGCCATTGTTACCAGAGTTGACTAAACCCACCAAAGTAGGTCCTTCTTGCAGGAGTGTGTTATGAGGATCTCGTGAGACATGGGTAACTCCTGTATGGACCATTGAGCGAAGAGTAGCCACTGCAATATTCGCATGTGAAGTCATGCTAGGGGAAGTAGTGTTATTGTCACTGCCATAGAACCTAGGACTTTGAGGGTAAATCTTGCCTGTACTTTTTTCTTGTTGAGTAAGGTAAGCACTTAACTGTGTAACGTTTGGATCTTTTCTTGAGGAAGTTTTGCCAACATGTCTCTTGTATTTAGATCTGCACCAATGAAGGTAATACACTGTGATGGCAACAAGGCAGATTTTTCTGCATTTATCGTAATGCCTAGTTTTGAGAAGAGATGGATGGTGTAGTCTCTTGCTTTGATTAGTAGCTGCTTGGTGGTGGCAGTTAGGAGCCAGTCGTCTAAGTATGGAAACACCTGTAATCCCCGATGTCTCAGATGAGGCGTGACTATTGCCATGCGTTTGGTAAACACCCTGGGGGCTATGGTGAGTCCAAAGGGCAGAGCTCTGAACTAGTAATGACTGGCTCCCAGCCAGAAGCGTAGCAATCTTCTCGCGCACCTGTCCATCTTTATGTGGTAGTATGCATCCTGAAGATTTAACGAGCACATCCAATTGTCTTTTCCGAGAAACGGGAGTATAGACTGCAGTGTTACCATCTGGAACTTTGACTTTTTCACCGACTTGTTTAGTCTGCTGAGATCCAGTATGGGTCTCCAGTCCCATCTTTTTTGGAACTAAAAAGAACCTTAAGTAAATTCTGGATCCTAGTTGGTCTGTGGGGAATTATTAGATGACTTTTTTCTAGCAACGTTTGAATTTCTAGTGTTGCTTGATCCCTTTGGCCGGGTGGAATGTCTGGGATAAAGTTTGGCGGATGAGGTGGACAGTGAAAAGGAATGTTGCAACCCCTGGATATAATGGACTGTACCCATTTGTCTGAAGTCAAATTTAGCCAGGCTCCTGTGTACAGCGATAGTCTCCCCCCCCCCCCGACTGCCTCCAGAGGTGGACAGGCGGGCCTCCTTTCAGGAGCGCTGGAAAGGCTCATCAGAGAAGGTATCTCTGTCGCCCTGGTTATGTGGACCCCCTCTGCTGCGTGGACGGCATCTTCTGTTACTTCCCCCTCTGGCCCTGGGGGAACTAAATCACCACTAGTGTCAGATAAGGCTCCTTTGGACTTACGGAACCACATTTTTCAGCTCTTTTGACCATTAGGATAAGGTCTGGTAGGGGTGGAAAAACAGACTCCAATGGCAGATAGAGTCTTACCATCTTGTTGGCTCCTGGTGAGAGTTTCTTTCACTTCTGGCCTAACAATGACAAGCCATCAAAGGGAGTGTCAATAAAGGAAGATCGGAAGGGTTCTGCAAACTCACAAAGGCACATCCAGGAATGTCTACAAAGAGCTATTCCTGTGCCTGCAACCCTGCTCGCTCCATCGGCTGCATAGGATATGAGGCGCATGGAGGAGTTAGAGATGGAGGTTAAGTTTGCAAGCTAGGAATTAACTTTATCAGATAAGTCCTGGGCTGTAGCCCCTTGTAGGGTATCTCCAAGCTCTTTTAGGAGATCCCTCTGAAGTCACGTGAAATGCGACAAATAATTCAGTGACCGCAAGGGAAATGCCGCTAAGGAGAACATATGCTTCTTGTATCTGTCCATCATACGAGAGTCCTTGTTCGGTGGATGGACAGATGCAGAAGTTTCAGCTAACTCCTTCTTTGTGGCCGCTGCCACCCACCATTGCATCTACAGGAACTCCTTTTGTTAAATGCTACCGATCTTCCAGAGCCGTAAGGAACTTATTAGGCCTCCTCGGAACGGCATCCACTGAGTCCGGAGAGTCCCACAACTTTCGACTCACCAAACCCAGAAGAGGTGGAGACATCCAAGAGGTGGAGGGGCAAAAGCCAAATGCCTCCAGGTATACAGACTCATCTTCAGAAGGAGAAAGAGACTTCCAGCCACCCCTCTGCTTAAGGATTTCCAGGATGTCTGAAAAAGAGACATCCTCAGAGGGTGACCGTGGGGACTCTTCTGAATCCTCTAAGTCAGTATCAGAAGTGACAGACTCAGGGGAGTCTATGTGCTTCCTCTTACACTGTCTCTTCTGAGGAACAGCCTCGGGGGGATGCTCCGGGGAGGTGTCAGAAGAGGAGGATCCACCCAATGTGGCTTCCTGGGGCACTGGCTCTCTACTCTGTGGGTGATGGAGGAATAATGAAGAGGTGGACACTGGTCCCTTAGGGGAAAGAGAAGCTGGAGTTGAAGGTGGAGCAGACTCAGTGGAGAGCACACACCACATCACCTCGAAGGTACTGCGGTCCTGGGCCGAAAGAGACTCTGGCCCTGAGAGGCCAAGAGATCTCCACGGCACCAAGGTGGGTGGCTCCGAGGCTAATATGGGAACCAAACTCACCTAAGCTGAGGCACCGAGTGGGAAAGCCGGTTCCAACAGGGAGTGTCGGCCACCAGGTCCCTCGATGGACGGCAGCATAGAGGAAACTGGAGCAGATGTCAGAGCCCAGATAGCAGTAGTGATTACTGGCTCTGGCAGTTCCAGCACAACAACTTCCATACTCTCTGGCTCCAAACTCGTTCGAGTTAGAGGAGGAATAGGTGTAATTGGAGGTACCATTGTTGGCTCCACGATCTGATGGGTTGGGCTTGAGAGAATTTCTGCAAGGGACCAGGTCCGGAGCAACCGCTTCACTACCCGCTCCACATCAACGGCCGATAGCCTGGAGGATCTAGAGGAATGACTTGACAATTTGTGGCTACCTGCCACCAACTAGGGAGATTGCAGCACCGAGCAAACAGGCTCCAAGGACGGTGACGACTCCTTTTTCGGCTCTGCAATGGTTCCGATGAAGCAGATGGAACAGAGGAGGAACTAGGTTTCTTGGGCCTGACAACTTTCGGAGCCGAGGAAGTAGCAACTTTGATACTGCTTGTCAGCTCAGACACCGGAGCCGATGAAGCAGCCCTTTTTGAAGTATCCAGTTTGGAAGTCTGACTGCCTTCATCCACTTTCAATAAGCCCCTTAAAATGAGCTTGTTTTTCCTCTCCTGTAAGACCCTGGCGCTAAAACTATGACAGATGGAGCAGGAATCCTGGAGATGGACTGGTCCGAGACAGTACACACAACTAGTGTGTCTGTCAGTTATGGACATTTTTTGAGTGCAGGAATCGCACTTTTTAAATCCTGATTTATGTTCCTTAGCTGGTTCTTTTGACATATCTACTGTAAGGAAGACACACTATAACCATAAACAAAAAATATAAGAATATAAGAATTAACGGGTTTATATCGGAACATAGAAGGCTGATTAGTCCGAAGCTCACAACTTCGAACTTCAAACCTCAAAAGCTGACAACATCAAACCGCAGAACGGAGCTTGCCATAGAGTGCGGGAAGGGAAGATTTCCCCTCTACTGTACTAAAGTGCGATCTCGGAGTTGGTATATTTAAGTAGCGGGGGTGTGGGGGGTGCAGGGGGGCTTGCCCCCCCAGCATTGAGCGTTTTTTTGGGGGGGTAGTTAGTATTTTTTTTTGTACGTTCAATGCTGTCAGCTTTCGAGGTTTGCAGTTCGAAGTTGTGAGCTTTGGACTTGTAAGCTTTCGATCATCTGATATAGACCCGAATTAACACAGTAACGGTAACAGAAAGGTAACAAGACAGGAAGGCTTTTTTTTTTTTTTTTAAAGAGAAAAGGAAGGAAAGGGAGGAGGAAAAGTCTCCAAGTTAAACGACTAGCTCCTCCACCCGAGGAGACGCCTCTAACTTAAACAGTGACTCCTGAGAGGGGAAGAGAAAGGGACAAGAATCCTCTAACTAAAACGCATTCTTGAAGAGACAAGGCCCAAAGACAAAACAGCCGCAAGGGAAAGAATTATCAAGGATAAGAAAAAATTAGCGCAAAGGCTATTACTACAAAAACTAATAGGTTATAAGAGATAGTATTTAGAAGATTAGCAGTATTAAGCTATAAATATGAAAATTTTACAAGCCTGAGACAGTGAAGACAATCCCGAAGCTTCAAGCGGCAAACGAGATCTAGGGAACAGCCGCTAAGCACCATGGGATAGGACTTAGCCTCGAGCCAGTAGAAGCTCTCGAGCTTTGGCATACGGCCGAGTCGGAGCAGAGTTTCAGCTCCGAACCCAACCAGCAAGAATGAAGGTGAGATGGGACAACATAACATCAAGCTTTTATTTTAAAACAACATAAGTGCTTTTCACAGCTCTTGCTGCTTCTTCAGATGTCAGTATAAAAATGCAGTCACACACCAATTTATACAGAAATCCAACTAGCAAATCAGTTAAGCAATTATGTATTAAAAGAATACAAACTGAGTGCAATAAAAATTTTAAAAAGAGATGAACTTAAAAATCAACTAATGCACATAAGTATATGTAATGCTCATCTAAAAAGTGAGCGTGTTTCTAACAAAGGTTTAAGGAGAACTTTATAATTTAGTCCTGAATCATAATCAGCCCGTAACCTAGCTATCCACTTGCTCACTAAGCTTCAGTAGCATTCCTAACATCACCCATCCTCTTAGTAGCTGCTACCTGTGCTATAACCTGAAACTTAAAGCAAAGTGTATGTGAAGTGAGCTTCACATGTTTAGAAAGAGCACTGCAATCAGTACCATTATTTCTATATCTTAAATGTTCTACTATATGTCCCTTCAACTGTCTATTGGTCTTGCCTACATAAAACTTCGTGCAGGCAGTGCATCACGCTAAATAAACTACATGAGAAGAAGTGCAAGTAGCTTGAACATCAAACACATACTGTTTATCTCACAGACAAGCCCAGTCCAATTTTTTTTACCAGACATTAGGGTTCATATTACAATGAATAGGAATTTAAGCATCAGTCCCCTGATAATTCCTGATTGTATCTTTTTATTGTTTATAGGTGTACTAGATGGTGAAATAATGTGGAAGCTTTTTCCTTCACTTTTGAAGGTTCTCAGGGCATTGTAGAGTAGAACAGATTGTTATGTAAGTACAGATGCTGTACAGGGGACCAACTCAAGACATTATTTTAAAAATCTGTGTCCCAGATTATTCTGTTAGGTTTGCTGCAAAGTGATGCACTTTATTTATCCTTTGTTGACCTGGTTAGTCCCACTGGACTAGTTTAACTTCTTTTCTGGGGAGACTCAAGGTTATGTGCAGCACTAGGGGGAAATTTGGCCAGGGTATCAAGGAACTTCCCTACTCTTTTCGATAGGTGCCATGGGATCTTTTGCATCCAACTGAGCTACCACTAAGTTAGGCAGACAAGGCTTCTGTTTAGCATCTCATCTGAAGAATGACAGGAGCGCAGCACTGTACCACCCCCATGCTGCACTGCATTGTCAACAGTCTGCCTACTTGGTGTGTGAAAAGAACCCACATTATTCTGCACTACAGGTGACTGTCCTACCTATTGGGCCACCAAAACTGCTAATTCCTGATAATTAGTGGGAGTGGACACCTCACTGCATCCCCATATATTGAAAGTCATCCATTCCCATAATGTAGTGTAGTGTGGCTGTGGTGTTTCAGTTTTAAGTAAGGAGTAAACCCCCCCCCCCCGTGTAAGGGGGGAGCATATAATATGTTGCCTCCTTGCAAAAACTTCTGGAATGCACCATGTTGAGAGGCGTCACTTTAAATGAGTGACATTCTCAATGAAATGGAGCCTTATGAGTTGTTAGGTATTCAGTACAAATTGCTTAGGCAAGTGGCTATGGTGTTACAACTTGCATAAATTGAGACCCTTGTAAACTGGACTCTGGTTAAACTGAGAAAAAAATCATGGTTTGGGAAAGTCCAAAATTTATGGTAAACATTTTGGAGTCTTGCTTCAACATGAGGAGGAGCAGTCCACAGATTTGCAGAACATATGAACTATCTTCAGGGGAATTCTAAAAACGTCCAGGAGAAATATCATGGCAGATTTTTGTCTGATTGCAAAGCATGCGTTAGTGGAATAAAGCATTATAAGAATACAGATCTGTGAGTGCAGACTACTGTAACTGTTACCACAGTATGATGTGACACTGCTTTTTTCAGGTGGTCACTATTCCTGAATGCAGTAACTGAAACAATGAGTACCTCTTATAAATTCTGCAGGGCAAGGTGGTATGGGCCTGGACTTTGTGTAAAAAGTTGATAAGAGACTAAATGTCTTCCCTTTGCTTGCCCTTTTCCAAACATACTGCAGTATCTGTGTGTGCACACAATTAAGGACTCTGCACTCAATGCCTTTATCATGCTTCTTCTCTAAACAAACAGCATTAATTGTTGTTTCCTACAGATTTTGCTTTTTAATTTAGAGCCCAGGGCTGTGGCTGTGATCTTGGCTAGGAGCCATCAAGGTTTTGTGAAATCCCCTTATATTACAGAAAACAAGTGAAAGATTTTGCAGAGCATTTATGAACTTTTATACATGTCCTATATAGGGCCATAACTGTTCAATGTCTATTCAATGTGTTAACTATTCAAACTTTTTATCCTCATTTAAAGCCGTCCGTGAATTTGCTTTCTACTAGTCTATGATAATATGCCCTATTTCCAATCAGATCGTCCAATTCTCTCTTAACTAATTGCAAGCTATCCAATCTTTTTATTGTAGGGATATAGCATTCCACAGTATTCCTGTTCTTATATGGAAACCAGTCTTACTTCTTTACTAATCTTGGGCACTTCAACCATTTCACTTTTTCTTGTTTTTCAGGGATGAGTATTAGATTTACTTTGATGGTGCCATTACATCATTGTTCTTAGACCTAAAATAAAATCATCACTTACAGCTCTATCACTTGTAAGCAAACTCAACCTTTCTAACCTAATCTAACACCACGTGTACCTTATCTTATAGGTTCATAGGTTCATACTAGGCAATCTGCCCTAGGGCATTTATAAGCCTAGCCAGAGTGTGTTTGGCTTTTGCCACCCCTTGGAATGAGGATAGTGTGCACATTTAGGGTTTAGTTTACTGCGCCTCTGTCTGGCAGTGACACAGAGATGACCCCCGGGGTAAACCTACGATCTCCCATCCACTCGTCAAGATTTCTCTTGAAGAGAGTCATTGAGGGGCTCTGCCTAACATGGACTGGGATTCTGTTCCAGAGTGAGGGGAGCCTCTGGGTTATGAATCTGTCCCTCCAGCACGTGCTATTTATTTCTGTGTTGAGGTTCAAATCACTCGCTCTCGTGGCTCTGGTGGATTTGGATTTTCTGAGGTGGAGCATGTTCATTAACTCCGGATTGGACATGGCCTTGTACGTCAGGCATAGATCACCTCTGAGTAGGTGGTATGCGACTGAATAGAGCTGGAGTTTCTTTAGCCGGGCAGCATATGGCATATGTTTGAGACCCTTGATCCTCTTGGTGAGGTACTTTTGGGGTCTTTCTAACTGCTGCAGGTGTTGGGTAAGGTACATCCCAAATGGGGCATTGTACTCAATTATAGGCCTGATAAGGGAGGAGTAAAGGGGCACAATGACCTCTCTTGATCTAGATGTGAATCCTTTAATAAGGTGGGCAATATAGAAGGTCTTTCTAACCACTTTGGCAATGTGAGTGTCAAATGAGAGGTTACTGTCAATTTGGGTCCCTAGGTCCCTGATTACTTCTTCCGTACTTAATGGATTACGACCTATGTGGTAATTTGTGGGTACTTTGTTCTTCCCAAAAGGTATGATTATACATTTTTTGGCATTTAGTTTAAGGCCATGGCTCTGGCACCAGTTATTTGTTTCTATGAGACCTTTTTGAAGGATGCTTGTGTCCGCTGGAGAATCAATTATGGCGCCCAGTTTGCAGTCATCTGCGAACTTGGTCAGCCACAATCCTCCTATGTTAGCTTGCACCTCAGAAAAATAAATGCCGAACAAGAGCGGTCCCAGGACCGAGCCCTGTGGGACGCCACTTGTGACTGGTTTAGAGTCTGACATGGCTCCAGCAATTCTGACCTTGTGGGTTTTGTCCTTGAGACAGTTTGCAACCCATCTTATGACATAGGGGTTTACATTTAAGCTGGTGAGCTTGTCTATGATGCCCGAGTGGGGTATTGTGTCGAAGGCTTTTGCAAGGTCAAGGTAGGCTGTGTGAACTGCCTTACCGTCATCAATGGCCTTAGTGACTGTTTCAAAGAAGTTGACCAGGTTCAAGAGGCAGGATCTGCCCTTGACAAAGCTGAATTGGGTAGGATCAAATGTCTGTAGGTCCCCAATGTCTTTGTTTAGGAGTTCCATAATGATCCTCTCCATAGCTTTGCAGACCAGGCTCGTCAAGCTTATGGGGCGGTAATTTCCAGGGTCCGTAGAGGCACCTCCTTTGTGGAGTGGGACCACTGTTACTGTACGCCATTCTTTGGGTACATTTCCTGTAGTAAGGCTAAGATTAAACAGCAGCCTTATGTGCGGGTTTAGTTCTTCTTGGAGTTCATGTATCACGCAACCCAGGACACCGTCTGGTCCCATTGATGCTGTGTTTTTAGCTTTGGAGAGGGCGGCTCTCACCTGGGCATCTGAGATGTCAGGAGGCAACACTCTGCTGGGATAGATATTTGTCCTTTTGGGGGGGGAGGGGGGAGAAATTTGCACTGAACCTGTCTGCCAGTATGTTGGCAATGTCTGTGGGTTCAGTGTATTTTTTTGTCATTTTGGACTAATTCTGAGCATATCTGGGAGTTTCCACCCAGGTTTCTAACATAACTAAAGAAGGCCTTGTGATTGTCTTTAGTGTATTGTGCAATTCTTCTCTCAAAGTTGGCCTTGGATGATTTTATGAATGATCGTAGTTTTTTACTAGCACTGATCAGAGATGTCTTCTCTTTTAGGGATTTTGCTCTATCATGTAGTAGCTTCCTCTTTCTGTTGTATATCTTATTAATGGCTGGGGTCCACCAGACAGGATGCCTGCCTTTGGGGGAATGGGTCTTGGTTTTATTTGGGATTGCATGATCCATGCATTCTTGAAGGTGTCCACAGAATGCGTTTATATAGGATTCAGTGGAGTGGGCTGTGGTTTCCACTGGCCCTGGGGCCTTGAAGGATACCACTTCAGTCTTAAGAAGTGTGAAGTCAGCTTTTGAGAAATTCTTCACTGTGGTCTTCTGTGCTGGGGGTGGGGGCGGGATGTGGATTTCCACTGAGATTAATTTATGGTCTGATCTCACCAATGAGGGGTATACTTCCGGTGTGGAGCACTATCCCCATGTTTGTGATGATCAGGTCTAATATGTTATCCCCTCTTGTGGGAGTGGTGACTAGTTGTTCCATAGCATTTGAGTTTATGAATTCTAGGATCCTTTGGGCTAGGCTGTTGGGGCTTGAGTAATGCTCCCAGTCTATGTTTGGGTAGTTGAAGTCTCCCAATATGATGGTGTTTGGAGAGACATTCATATTCTCCAGTGTCTTTAGGAAGGCTGAGTGGGGTTCCTGAGTTTGAGAGGGTGGTCTGTAGCATGCTACAAACTGTAGAGCAGTTTTGCCTACGGTTAGTTGCACCTGGATGGTCTCCAATGCTTCGTGCATTGCCACTAACATGGAGGTGTGGGTATCTTTGATGAATATGGATACTCCCCCTCCTTTTGTAGTTCGGTCCAAGTTTTGGGGCCGAAAAGCATGATATGATGTATAACCTGGTAGTGCTGGGGTGCTCTCGGGAGCGTTGAACCAGGTTTCTGTCACTGCACAGACATCGGTGTTCTCCATACTGAGGAGGGTTTTGAGAGCGTGCATCTTGAGGTTTAGACTTCTGGCATTGAGCAGCATTACCCTTAGTTTTTTTCCACTTGTGTTATCTAGGGAGGTGGGTTTGTCTTTTGAGCCTTGCCTAAAAAAGGCACTATGGGGGTGGCAAGAGCCTTAGCCAATACCCGGAAGCCCAGGGGTGACAGGTGCAAGCCGTCCCTTGCGAAGCAGCGTGGCTTGTCGAGCATGTCATCCCAAGCAGACAGACATTGGATCCCCCTAGAATGACACCAGTAATTAAGCCAATTGTTAAAACTGATCATTTTGTCTTTGTACTCTGGCATCATTCTTGGTGAGGGTAAGATGCTGCTCAAGGTCAGGGTCATACCAGCCTGGGCTACATAATCAGAGAGCTCCTCTATGTCTCTTTTCATGTAGTCCAGGGAGGTACGTCTTAGGTCATTCACACCAGCGTGGACAATGACTGAGTCATATTTGTACTTGCTTTGGAGTGACCCGAGTGCTTGTGTTATGTGGCGGATTCTAGTGCCCGACAGGCAGCTTACTGTAACCCTCTCCTTGTTCAGCCTGGTGAGCGGGACGTCAGTGTGTCTGACTATAGAGTCACCTATTACAAGTGTATCAGGCATGTTGTTTGGCCTTAAGGGCTGTGACTGTTTGGCACACTGACTTTGTGAATTATGTGTTGCATGTGTTATGTTTTGAGGTAGTGGTTGCTTGGATGTCTGCTTTGGAGGCCTCTGTTGTTTTGGCAGATTTTTATTTAGAGCCACCGAATATGTTTTTGTGTGTTTATGTGTTTGGTTTGCAGTTGTGGTAGGTCTATGTGAGACTGGGTTTGTAGTGTGTGTGGTTACCTTCACCTCCTGACTGGCTTTGCCAGCACTGAGTCGAGAGAGCTCATCCTCCAGTTTGGCTATACAGTTGCATCTCTCACATATATTTGTATTTGTTGGGAGGAGGAGAGGGTTGTCTGTGTACATGAGGCAGTTGTAACATTGCCTCAAGATTCCCAGATTCACCAGCTGAACTCCGCTATAACCAGCACAACGTCGGGTAAAGTCAGGTAAACACACTCACACCTGCTTTACTGTTCCTTAACCAGTCAGTTTTGCCCAACAGGAAAATAAAAAGCAGTGACAGGGCTCAAACTCAGGATACTGTGCACTATATTCACAGTACTTAACCACTAAGCCATAATAGCATTTGACAAACATGCACTTTCAACAAAGGCATATCTATCAAAGGGATTTTAAACATTGCCAACATCAGCTAAGCAGGTGTGCCCACAGCTGAGCTTATCCAAAACTGGCCAATCACAAATAAGTGTGGGAAATTAGGCATATTTAATCTCCACAGGAGGGAATACTTGCTATAACTGGTTGTAGCTTCCTTCTGCAGTCAGCGTGGCTTGTGTAGGTGAACGCACTCAGTTTAGAGCGCAATGCTGGGGCATCCAGGAGTCCAAAATTATGGTTTGGCTCCTCGTCCACAAACATGAGGAAAGACTCCTGCAGGGCCAGTACCAGGGTACCCAATATAAAACGGAGGCCTGGAACAGTCTTGCCCGTGATCTCACCAGTGCCACTGGTGTTCCTCGGACTAGTGAGCAGGTCAGGCACCATTATTCTGACCTGAAGCAGCGTACGGGTGATGAACTGGACCGGTGGATCAAGGAATCCCGTACGATGCCTAATGCCCCAGTACTGAGTAAGTAGCCATTGTATTAAGTAGTTAAGAATTGCCATGCTTGTCTATACTATGGACAGGTATGCCTCAATATCACTGCATTTACTTCACAGCTGCAGGTGACTGGGCTATGAACCTGCAAGCCCATGAAGATAGGCTGCAAAGGCTGCGTCATGAGGCAGGTTAGTAATTATTCTGCATGTACTGTTATATAAAATAAATGAAAGAGCCTTCAAAAAGTCTTTTAACCCAATAAATAAAGGTGCAATAATCCTTTAATAAATGTAAGATTCATGGAGTGCATCTGTCATTTTCTTTGATATGTTGTTGTACTGTTGCATTCTACAAATAGTAGTGTTGTATTAAGCAGTGTCAACCCACACTTGGGTAGGCCCATATAACATGGATGAAGGGAGTGCCAGTAACATGGATGAAGGGAGTGCCAGTAGCTTGTATGCATATTTACAGCCCTCAACTGTTGGTTCATTCCCAGCATGTATAGGTTAATCTGGCACATGAGTAGCTTGGTATTGTGTTCCCAGAAATGTCAGTGTGCTGCCAGAAATGTAGGGAGCTGTCAACATATAACTGATACTTTCACCTGAACATATGTAGATAATTATATGAAAGTAGAGCCGTCAGTGTACCATCTTAGCAGTAGTGTGTGTGAGCAATTCTCAGAATATGTTGCAGTAACATCTGCATCTTGGACAGTTTGTAAGTAAGTAAGATACAGCTCATGTATATAATGATCTAGCAAAATCCAATTGCACAATATAAGGACATTTGGTAGTGTAATAATACATGTAAGGGACATATAACTGCAGTTAATAGGAATGTAGTGAAAACTAGAAGGATATATAAGTTAATTGAGCTATCTTTTTCCACCCTACTGTATGTGCATAAAAAATGCAATTCCACACCTCAGTCGGTATGTCTACTCTTAAAACATTTGTTGGGGAATATGTCCTATTGGTTTATAAATATTTGCATTTATTTCTATGCATGTGCCCTGTTAAAATACCACAATATTGGTGGTCTGTTGCCATCAATTAAACCTGCATGCTGTTGTAATGTCCACTATTGTTCTATATATGCATGTGTTATGTTTGCTTTTCAACTGTTGAAAATCGGGTGTGTTGGGTTAATGGTAATACTTTTGCATGTTGTTATAACTAATTGGGAATGCTGTTGATTGTTACTAACACATATCTTTATTAAACTCTCCAAAACATAGTTCGTATGGAAAGGCCGATCCCAGTGGACCCACCTGTCCCACCTCAGCTGGCCATGGCACCTGGCACCAGCAGATCACCCGGTGCCCAGCCTGGGACCTCCTCCTCCATTGGCCCTGTGCCACCTTTGGGTGGAAGCGCTGCAGGGGATGGGGCTCGGCCCCCCTCCTCGTGCAAGCGGACAGATGCTGGTGAGTGTGTTCTACATTTATTATTGGAAATAAAAAGTGCATGTCATAGTTAAGGTGTAGGCCATGTACACATGTAACACCTACCCATAATGCATGATGTGCATGTTTGGTGTAAGAGCACACACATTTCACTAATGTGATTAGCAGCCTCAAACACATGCAATACCCAGACCATCTCAAACAAATGTGGCTAGACTGTAGTGACCATTGGATTGGGACAGTTGATACTCAACATGCACATACCATACACATCTATGTCCTACACAGAGCATGTTAACATGCTACACATAAAGGATTCCCAAACCCTCTGTAATGACACACTCCAGTATCCAAAATCTCATCCACACATTACACAGAATATACCTGAGGGGTAGAGGCCTATCCTGGGGCATTTAAACACTCTGCAACACACTACACAGTCATGGCAAGGAAAGCTCCTTATTGGCCTCCTTACAAAATCACGTAACAACTGGTTGTGAAATGGTGAATTTAGCCAAGGTAGTACAGTTCCGGCACAGCATGATTTGTGCTGGTTTGTGAAACATTTGTAGCCTTGAGTGACCACCTGATGCCTCAGGATGATGGCCTATGGTACTATACCCCATCCAGTTATTGTAACCACAGTACTACACATAGCTGTCATTGCTACACACCATAATGATGTGTGTGTGTGTGCACATATGCACCTCTAAACAGTATGCATACCAATCACCATTTGCACAACTGACACATATATGTCTTGTGATGCTATTGAGTGGCTAGGTCATATGACACATATTGGGTATGTGTAGTGTTTAAATATGCAGTTGTGTTTTAGTATGCCTTGTCATGGATGAGACTGGCATGTCCACAAAATTATCTACACTCACCATAAGTACCGTAAATTGGGTATGTGGCCGAATGGTATTCTATCAGTTTTCCATGCACCACTGATGATGTTGTGCGAATACTCATCATGCATGTGCTAAAAACGTGTCCACAATTAACACGTGTCCACAATTATTTGCTAAAGACACAGAGGCTGTAATCAGAATTGGATACCTATCTGACACACGTACACATCCAGCAATGGTATATACACCTGTGAGTTATGGTTCACAATACATCACAGGGTTATGAATACCTGCACAGCAATGTTGTGTCCAAGTATGCATTGTGTTCCAGGGGGAGGGCCATCACCAAATAACAAAACACATGCATCAAAGCCATATATACTGTTAGTAACAAGAATTGACTACACTTGCACTGCATGCTGTTGAGCAACACATGTCCTGCATACTGACAGGTGTGATATGACTGTTTTGCTTGTGATACTGTACTCCACCATCACCTGCTATTGTGTATGTTCTGTGATTGCTGGTGTTGTGTGTGTCTGCTTTCAGGAGGAGTGTAGTTTTGTGTGTGTGCATGTGGTCTGAAGTCATGCATAGGTCTTAAAGTATGTTTCCGGTTTTCCTCTCACAGGTGGCGAGGTGGGGCTGGTTCAGTACAGCAGGGAACCTGATGTCACTGACACACAGTGATCATGAGGATAGGTGTGTTGAGGCACAGGCAGGTTTGTCAGGGTCTGTTGCTGGGCCACCAATTGACAGTACACAAGTCTCCACCCCATCCATGCACACAGTCATATTGCCTGTACATTCATCATCATCACTGCACTTAGCTGAGGGACAGTGTACAGCTGGCACTGGCCAGGACAGTGTGGTATCTATGGCACATGTATCAGGACACAGCAGCCATAGCCAGATGTCTGGAACAGTACCACATAGGGAGATTCTCAGTGGTTCTTGTCAGAGCACTGCTGGCCATCGTGCCCCTGGCAGACGTGCCACACCTCTTTCTACCACACGCATGTTCCAGGCTGTCATGGAGGCACAGACACGAATGGAGTGGTACACGAAACAGGGGCTAAGGGCACAGAGGGCACATTACACCTCTGTAAATGACAGTATCTGTGACCTAGCAGGTGCCATACGGAACTACACTGAGGTCATTGATAGACGTTGGGGTGAGACATTGGATGTCCTCCACAATGTCATGTCCATGTGTCAGGACAGTGCGGGACGGCTGAAACGTCGACGCGGAAGTATGCCAGCAACATCATCAGCTGGAGGTCGCCGTGGACGTCCAGCAAGTCAGAGCCGCTCCCGTAGTGCCAGTACCAGCCCCAGCAATGTTGGGGGGGGCTGTCCTAGCAGACCACGTGCACGTGGCTCTAGCCAGTCCCAGCAGGAACCTGTATCCAGTGGACATTTGTCAACCTCTGAGGATAGTACCCAATCTGAATTAGTACCTGATACTGTCTGTAGCACCCCTGCCAGGCACAGGTTCCGTATCCGTGGCCAGAGACGGGGATCTGTAAAGCCTGCCAGGCGCAATCTGTAGCTGTCTCACAAATCCCCGTATATGGCAGCCACATGGTGGAACTGTGTGCGTGCAGGCACACACACACATAAACCAGAAACCTAGGGCAAACACATACCCGCACACATGACATCAACACTGGCCCATAACAGTACTCATGGCCCTCACACACACACATGTCAATTGTATGGCTCAGTGTATGCCTCTGGCAAGCCAACAACACACCCTGTGCATATGATGAAACCTGTGCCACCTCCTGTCATCTGTAACATTGATGCAGGAACAGGCTAACATGGTGCTGATGCACAGGGTGACTTTAATAAATTATAGCAATGGTTGGATGTGTAGCATGTTCTCAGCAGTAAACTATAATGATATCCTTGATGGTGTAGCTGAGCAGCCATGATGCATTAAAGCTGTAATTAGCAATGTTGTATTGTTTTCACCAGTGTTTATTCCAATTGGATTTTGTTTGCCCATGTGCCACTTGGCTGATGTGTGTAGTTGTGTCAGCATGCGTTATACAGTGGACAGTAAGTGTGGGGTGTGTGCAACACTGGTTTGCAGGTGTCCATTTGTGAACATGGTGGAGGTGCACTGTCTGCATGTACATGCATACTGGACACATGGGCAGGGTGACATGCCCTGTTCTGGCCAGTGTTAACACTCCATAGTGTCTATTGGTGACAAGTATGCATTGTACTACACACATTTTGGAACTTGAGTACACATGTGTGTGTATGACACGGGTTGACACTGTGCTGTGGGTGATGCTGTTGTTGCTATCTGTCATTGGTTTGCATTACTAAGGTTAACACTGTCCCAGCTGCATAATCCTTTAGTAATGCACACTGTTCACCTACAGGGTTGCATGGACCGTGTTATCACAAACACAAGAAATACTCACTTATACAGTAAAAGTGCATTAGTCTCATGGACCCCTGCCATAAACTAAATATATAACAGAAGGTGTGAAGTTGTACCAAAAAAAGAGTTACATACTAAGAAGGGATAACCTCTCTGGTCAGTATCATTGGGAAAATACAAGCCCTCATTAATCATACAAGGCAATCTTCAAAATACAAATTGGCAAGGATTCCAAAGACAACACTAAAGCTTTCTTTAGTGTTGTTTATAATCTAGAGGGGAAATCTCAGATCAGGTCAGAGTTAATGTAAATGGTCACAAAGAACACTTATCTGAATGACATTACCAATATCTTGTCAGACAGTTTGAATGTGGATTTCACCACCCTGTTGTTACACAAGGGCCACATTTCCAGACCTGAAGAATGTAAAACCTGATGATTCACAGACACTCTAGTTAAAACATCTCTTCTCCAAAGTCCAAACCACAGTGGCAATGGTACTAGACAGTGTTCCTGGCTGTGTCATACACAAGCTCACATATGAAGTAACCACTCACCTAAGCAAGCAAACACAGTAGGGATATGTCTGCCCACGTTTGATGAAAATGCATACTGTGGGCTATACTTTATTCTCCAGATGACACACACATCCTCCAAAAGGGTATCATAGAGACAGATACCTGGTGTCAAAATCATGCTGTAAAGCTATAAGCCAAAGAAAGCATAGTTATCCACTTTTAGAAAACAAAGTATCTCCAGAGTACCACACAGGTAGTAGCCCCCAAAATGTGGAACATGTGCTAATGTATACATAGAGCCATGTGTTTAGTCATCTCTCCTTTGATAATCACATTACCAAATGGTTTTGGAAATCCCTCTGTGGAGCACATAAGCAATAAAGGGTTTGCATGCAGATCAACAGAGGTTGCTGTACACCTATAATGATTAGTCATCTTTGTCAGACTTTGCTTGCTTTGGAACAGGATTCAAATATACCTCAAGCATAAACCCTCACTCACACTCTTCAATAGAAACCATGATGAGTGGATGTGAAACAGAAGACGTAGCCCAGGGATCACTGCAGTGGCTAAGCTTGTCGCAAGAATACAGAAGTGACCTAAGGTCTGGAAAGCGCCAGGACGCTCTGGCAAGACTAACAGATGCTTTCATGGAGAAAGCATAGTACCAACCTATGAAAAAATTGAGGTCACATGTATGTATATGGCTTTACCCCACAGCTACCTTACATGTGTTATGCACATACAGTTGTCATTGTGATATGTAATACACTAGAAAAATCAAAACCCACTCCACATTGACCAACGATGTCACACACTCTCACACACCAGGACACAACTGGAACACACACACAGTTAGCAAGTGCGGGATTCAAACTCCTACCTAACTACATTATGATACTACAGCAGTACGCATTTACACAATGCGCTGTACACATTACTGGGATTTCCCCTTCCCACAGGTGTATTTGTAGGATGGTGACATCATCAGACTTGACAAAGATGAGTATATCACAAAAGGTTGCTCCCTCCCCAGGGTGAGACAGACAGACACACACACACACACACACACACACACACACACACACACACACACACACACACACACAGTTGGCAAGTGCAGGATTCAAACTCCTACCCAACTACATTATGATAGTACAGCAGTACGCATTTACAAGACGTGCTATACGCATTACTGGGATTTCCCCTTCCCACAGGTGTATTTGTAGGATGGTGATATCATCAGACTTGACAAAGATGAGTATATCACTTTTAAGGGGTATGAGTAGTCTCCAAAAAGGTTGCTCACACAGACACAGACACACAGTTGGCAAGTGTGGGGTTCTTATTCCAAACTAAGTACTTTTTTACACTTCAGCAAGCAATATGGAGTTACAGGGTGCAATACAGACATTACTCGCTGACAGTTTGCCCAAAGGGGTTTTTCACATTTGCTAACCTCAGCAGGCTTATCATACTAGGTGTATTGTGAGTGTACTGTATGCATAGGCCATGACCATATCATATATGGGTTGATGCACCACATGCTGGCACACACAGGGTCAAACTGGTGGCTAAACTCTGTCAACCCAATACTGGACAATACAGTCAGGAGGAGTAGGGTCATACAAGCACAACACCAACAGTCTCACATAGACCTACAATATAAGCACCAGCAAAACACACACATAAATACACATTACCATACTCGGAGAATACAAATATTAATCTGAAAAAGAGAAAGTGTCCTCCTAAGCAGACAAGCAAGCAACATGCACCTCCAAGCACATGCCAGAAAACACATAATACACCAAAGCAGTGGGCCTCACAACAGGCCCCAAGGCAAAACAACATATCCAACACATTAGTAATAGGTGACTCCATAGTCAGGCACACGGAGGTTCCACGCACTAGGCTGGACAAGGGGAAGGCTACTGTCAGTTGTCTGTCAGGTGCTATGATCCGCCACATAACACAAGTACTTACATCACTCCAGAACAGGTACATATATGACGCGGTCTTTGTACATGTCAGTGTGAATTATCTGAGACATACCTCCCAGGACAACATGACAAGAGATATATAGTAGCTCTATGATCATGTAGGCCAGGCTGGTATGACCCTGACCTTGAGTAGCATATTACCTTCACCTACATGATACTGCAATATAACAGAAAGATGATAAAACTTCAACAATTGGCTGAGCTTCTGGTGTCATTCAAAGGGGATCCAGTCTCTGTCTGCCTGGGATGACATGATAGACAAGCCTCGTTGTTTCGCTAGAGATGGTTTGCACCTGTCACCCCTATGCTTCTGAATACTGGCCAAGGCTCTTGCTGTCCCCATATTACCTTTTTTTAGGCAAGGCTCAAAGGACAAACCAACCCCCGTAACCAACACATATAACCACAAAGTGAGCTAAATGCTACCATTGCCAGAAGTCTCAGCCTCCAAATGCACACACTGGAGGCACTCCTCAGTGTGGAGAATATTGATATCTGTGCAGTAACAGAAACTTAGTTCAAGGTTCCAGACAGCACACCAGCACTACCAGGAGACTACTCATTCCATACCTTCTGGCATCAGAACCTGGATCATAGCATATAGGGCGGGGATGTATCCATATTCATCAAGGATAACTACACCTCTCTCTACAGGATATGTACCCATAGAATGTTGCACAGCAATGTTCTTCCCACTCCACAGGGGTGGGGCCACAACAGACCTTTGGCATTCCCGCTCTATGAGCCTGACGAGTCTGATCTGCAAGGCAATGGAGCCAAAGATAATGGAACTCAATAACAAAGACATTGGGAACCTTCACACAGTTCAGTACACCCAGTTTGGCTTCGTCAAAGGCAGATCATGCCTCCTGAACTGGGTGGATTTCTTTGAGACAGTTACCCAGGCTACAGATGATTGAAAGGAGCTCCACACAGCCTACCTATACCTCGCTAAGGCCTTTGACACCATTCCCCAATCAGGTATCATAGATGAACTCACCAACCTGGGCATAAATCCATACATCACAAGATGGATTGCAAACTGGCTCACAGATAGATCCCACAAATTAAGAGTTGCTGGCTACATGTCAGACTCTAAACCGGTAACAACTGGTGTCCCCCAGGGTTCAGTCCTGGGGCCCCTCCTGTTTGGTATATACTTCTCAGAAGTACATGCCAACACAGGAGGATTGTGGTTGACTAAGTTTGCTGGGAACTGTAAAGTGTGTGCCATAACAGATTCCCCGGATGACACAAATATTCTCCAGTAGACTGTATGACACAGATGTGTGGTGTAAGAATCACGGCCTCAAGCCCAGTGCGGAAGAATGCATAGTAATCCCCTTTGGGGAAAACAAAGTACCCACAAACTACCACACAGGTGCTACCCCCTAAACACTGACAAGGTAATAAGGGATCTGGAGACACAAGTAGATAGTCATCTTTCCTTTGACAACCATGTTGCCAAAGTGGTTAGGAAATCCTATGCGGCCCACCCAACCAACAAAGGGTTTGCATCAAGATCACAAGAGGTAGTGGTGGCCCTCTACTCTTAAGCCATTAGACCCATCATTGAGTACAATGCACCATTTTGGATGTACTCGACTAGGCATATCCAGCAGCTGGAGAGACCACAGTGGTACCTCACCAAGAGGATTCCTGGCCTCAAACAGTTGTGTTATGCAACACAACTGGAAAAACTAAATCTGTTCTCTGTTGCGTATCGCCTACTCAGAGGCAAACTCTGCCTAACATACAGAGCCATGTCCAACACATAACTGTTGAACATGCTCCATCTAAGGAAAACAAAATTGAGTCACACTACACATTCCAGGGATATGACCTCATCACAACAATGAATACAACATGCTGGTGGGATAGAGTACCATCCCAGAGACTTGCCTTACTGTGGAACAGAGTCCCAATGTTCATCAGACAGAGCCCCTCGCTGACACTCTTCAATAGGAACCTTGATTGAGTGGATGGGAAACAGACAATTCAAGCCAGGGATCACATCAGCAGCCCCACTAGAAAGGGGCTTAGGGTACTAACTATTAGAACTAGGTCTTAGGAGACTAACCAATGGGGTGGTGAAAGCTGCACAACTTGCCTAGGCTAATATATGCCTTCATGAATATAGTCTACTACATACCTATGACCCTATGTGACAGGTACATGTCTACAAACAGTAGATGTGTACTTCATTGTACAGTCATGTTGTACAGCAGGTACATGCACCACATACACTGTAATGCTTACATATACTGGTGGCTGTTATGTACAGTGGGTGAGATGTGCAGCTCATGTCTTTTGTGCCATTGGGATGTGTGCTGGGTGGGACAGTCCTGGATGGCTCCTTGTCATGGTCACCCTCTTACACACATCTCTGCCCATCCATCTTTGGCTTATTATACTGTGTTCCCCTACATATATAGGTACATAGGTAGGTAATACGCTATCTTCCTGAAGGCATATATTCGTATGGCCAGAGTGTGCAGCTATCACCACACCTGGGGAGCTGATGAAGTGATCCATGGTGTGACAGTTCAGTTTCACATACACTCATCAAGGCTCCTCTGGAAGAGAGTGTCAGTGAGGGACTCAGCTTAATGTAGGTTGGAAGCCTGTTCCAAAGCAAGGGAAGTCTGTGAGTTAGTAATGTATCCCTCCAACATGTTATATTTATTGTTGTGATGATTATATCCCAAGAGCATGTGGCAAAGTGAGCTTGGGTTTACTTCAGATAGAGCATGTACATCAGTTCTGCATTGGACATGGACCTGTATGTTGGGCAGAGATCGCATGAGTAGACAGTATGCAACAAAGTACAGACAGAGTTACTTTAGTCTTGTTGCATGGGGAAACTGTTTGAGGCCAGTAATCCTCTTGTTGAGGTACTTCAGTGGTCTTTCCAGCTGCTGAAGGTGCCTAGTCAGATTCATCGCAAGTGTGTTGTGGTACTCTCTGGTGGGTCTGATGACTGAGGAGTAGAGGGAACCTCCTTTGACCTACATGCAAAGACTTTGGCAATTTGTGGGGACACATAGCATGATTTTCTAACCACTTTGTGAATGTGTTTCTGAAAGTAGACATGACTATCCACATGTGTCCATAGATCCCTTATTATTACCTCCGTATTTAGGGTGTTGGCACCTATGTGGTATTTGTATGACTGTAGCTCAAAGCCATAATTTTGATACCACATCTGTTTGACTGAGACCCTTTTTAAGGATGTCTCTGTTGTCCCAAACATCAATTATGACAACCTTTTTGCAGTCATCCACAAACTTTGCTAACAATAGCCCTCATGTGTTTGACTGTACTTCTGAAAAGTATACACCAGACAGGAGGGATCCCAGGACTGAGCCATGGGGGACAGCAGTTGTTACTAGCTTACAGTCCAACAGGGAGATCACAATTCTTACCTTGTGGGATCTGTGCCCCAGTTGGCAATCCATCAGATGACATATTTGTTTATGCACAGGTTGATTTTGTGGATACGACATGCGTGTGGGATGTTGGAAAAGGGCTTTTTAAGGTCTATGTAGGCCGTGTGGAGCTCATTTCATTGATGTATGTCCTGGGTAACTGCCTTGAAAACTGTCTAGCAGGTTTAGGGACCATGATCTGCCCCTGACCAAACCAAAATGGGTAGGGTTCGGTGTTTGTAGGCTCCCAATAGCTCTGTTTATGAGTTCCATAATGTAATGATGGACTCCATGGCCTTGCAGATCAGGCTTATTAGGCTTATAAGACAATAGTTCCCATGGTCTGTTGTGCACCAACACTTGTGGAGTGTGCCAAACACTGCTGTAACCCATTCAACAGTTTCATATCCTGTACAGAGGGTGAGTCTCAACAGACTGTTCAGGTGCAGGGTCTATTTGTTTTGGAGTTCACATATGACACAGCCAGGGACACCATGTCATCCCATAGACACAGTGTTTTTAGGTTTGGATAGAGCTGTTTAACCATTGTACGTGTGATTTCTGGGTTTTCACAATCTCCAGGTATGGTAATGGGCCCTTTTGTCAGTGAGATGGGGGTAAATATGTATGAACCTGTCTGACAAGATGTTGGCAATGTCAGTCACGTACATGTATTCATTTACACTATGCACTAAGTCAGAACATATACGAGTTTACATTGATATTTAAACATAGCTAAAGAAAGCTTCATGGTTCTCTATGGAATCTTTGGCAATATTTTTGGCAGAGCTTGGCTTGGATAATGTTAGGAGTGCTCATTGTTTCTTGAGGATACTGATCGGAGATTTATTGATCTTCTTTGGATTTTACCTTTCTTTGAACAACTTAAGTACTTGTATTACATAGTTTGATTATGACAGGGGTCCAATATATCATATGGGTCTGTTTTCATATCACTGTGTGCGCAAGGCAGGATTGGTGAATAGTGACGTGTGTCTGGAGTAAGAACTCCAACTGCCAGATGTGTGTGGCCCACTGCTGTACTCAGACATGGCTGGCCCACTGCTGTACTCAGACATGGCCTAAGTGTGTGAGCATGCCCAGTATGACCTTTCAGTATGTTGTTGACTGAAATTTGCTATATTTGTTTAAGTGTGTGAGCATGCCCACTATGGGCATATATACTATATGTGTGTGAAAATTCAAGTTGGTTTTAACTTCAGGGCTCACCTTTGTGTTGTACATAGACAGGAAGCACGCTGTGCCTGCAGGGCTTCCATGAGTCAATTTGCATAGACTTATCAACATTTCTACATACGGGGGAGGCAGCTATTATTTGTACATTTCTACCCAGGTGGGGCACACCTGATTGTTATTGTGGATGTACATAGGATGAAGGGTACACCTGACACTTATACAGATTTGCTAGGCCTGCACTGCTATGTCAGGTACTCCATTTCAGTCTGTACTGTTGTCTATCATACTGGCTTGAGGCATACCACTGTAGTACAGACCTTAGCTTCCAATTACATGCATATTAGTTTGTGACTTCATAGCCTACCCAACTCAC
This sequence comes from Protopterus annectens, assembly GCF_019279795.1. Lineage (NCBI taxonomy): Eukaryota > Metazoa > Chordata > Ceratodontiformes > Protopteridae > Protopterus > Protopterus annectens. The sequence continues at coordinate 1,316,078,809 of NC_056735.1, read as the reverse complement.
ATCACACTGCCTGGCCTGCTGTTATCTGTCTGCATTGGCCTGGAGGGAGGTTATCAATATGCCTCTTCAGAAGGCATGATACAGCATTTGTTTGTGTTTGCGTTTGTCTACAACTGTCCTGCTGGCTGGGACTGTTAAGTATGTGACCCCCCCCCCCGTTATCAATATGCCTCTTCAGAGGGCATGATACAGCATTTGTTTGTGTTTGCGTTTGTCTACAACTGTCCTGCTGGCTGTGACTGTTAAGTATGTGACCCCCCCCCCCAACTGGTATGTGTGAGTGACTTAAGTTGTGTCTGTGCCAGTATTGAGGGTGGTGCTGCAGGGCTGCCTACGTCAGATGCACATAGTACACTCCCTATACATGTTTGAAAAGAGGTAGTGTCAAGTTAGGCATCCCTTTTACTGTATGTGCGAGTCAGAGAGAGGTGTCATTTCCAGGGTTCCTACAGAGTCAGTGTATGTGCTACGCGTTGCCTCTTTGCCAAGGCCAGGGCATACTGGGTACACCTCCTTCTGCCTACTGGGGCAGGCTCAGGTTGTTCCTCCTCTGAGTCACGCTGTGCCTGTGCAGGTCTTGGCAATGGTGGGGGGCTGTTTGGCCCTGCCCCATGCTGTTCCTGCTGCAGCTGTTTCCACATGATCTTATTGTGTAGCATGGCACATACCATAACAATTTGGGTACATGTAGTTGGTGAGTATTGCAAGGCTCCACCAGATGTGTCCAGGCACCGGAACCGTGACTTGAGCATCCCAAACACGCTCAATTATGATTCTTGTTTGTGCGTGTGCCTCATTATGGAGTTCTTGTTCAGGTGTGTGTGCATTTCTGATGGGTGTCATCAGCCATGGCTCCAGTGCTTATCCAGCATCCCTACTAGGTGACCGTAGGGAATGTCCCCATTGGCAAATAACTGGTACAGCTGGGTCAGATGCCAAATGTGGGAATCGTGATAGCTTCCAGGGCATCCAACACACACATTCATTATTATGCACTAGGTATCGCACACGAACTGGCAGTTGATGGAGGGGAAGCCCTTGCGGTTGATGTAGACCCTACCCCGCTCACCGGGTGGTGCTTTGATGCATATGTGCATGCAGTCTATTGCTCCCACTACCTCAGGGTATTCTGCTATTTGGTGGAAAAGACGCATATTGCTGGCCAATGCCTCATGTGAATTGTGGAAATATATGTGGTCACTGACATGTGCTGACATGGCATCCAGGAACTGGTGGAGTACCCTGGATGCTGATGCCTGTGAAATCCCCATCATATCACCAGTTGGTCTTTGGAAGGTACCTGTAGCTTGTATTCTTAGGCCAACACATACCTTGGTATCCACTGGGATGGGTTCCCGTCCGTTGGTTCTGTGTGTAAGGCGTGGCCAGCACAGCTCAACAATTTGCTGTAGGAGGTCCCTGTCCACCCTATAGCGCTCCACTATCTCCAGCTCATGTAGCCCCTGGTAGGTTACCCTGGGTCTGTACACTCTTCTCTGTCTCCTCACTGTGGGTTGCTCAGCAGCATTCACAGCATCACCACCCTCAGCACCTTGCACATGTTGGTTTATGATAGCAAGAGCAGCCCCTAACATTTTGTCTGACTTAAGCTTTTTAAGCTTTCCCTCTTTGTATACTGCAGTGTTGCAGAGTTCTTGAGAAAAAAAGTACAGTTTTGTACCTACCATAAATGTAGATGTTCGAGTGTATTCACTGCTGCAGTCATTACACTAGAGTTATCCTGCCATAAGGCGGTCCCGCAGTCGGCCAGAGTTCCAAAGTTTTGGTCTGGCGTCGGTTGCTGTCGCTTCTTCCCGGACGTCAGTGCGCCAGGGGTATATAAGATGCAGCAGATGCCATTTTCTTCAGTTTTTCTTGCTCCAGATGTCAGGTGCCCCCAAATAGGTAGGCAATACATATTGCTAATAAAACATACATAAAAAATAAAGACAATACCTTCAGTTACAAGCAAATACACCACATAGGTTGTATTGGGTAGAAAGGTATAGATAAGTCCTAGGTAAGAAAGAGGGGATGGAGGGAGGGTAACTTGGACTGCAGCAGTGAATACACTCGAACATCTACATTTATGGTAGGTACAAAAGTGTACTATGTTCATCGTGTTTCACTGCTGCAGTCATTACACTTGGGTTGAATCCCAAAGGTGAGGTAGGGTGGCTGGATCTATAGAGGATTCGGGGTGGCTATGAGGCCCTGCAGCACTGCAGTGGCAAAGCCAGCTCTGGATTTAGAGTAAAGAGGCAAGTGATAATGCTTGGTAAAGGTGTGCACTGAACTCAAGTTGCAGCTTCCAAAATATCCTTGGTAGGTACTCCTCTGAGGTAGGCAGTTGAAGTGGCTGTTGCCCTGGTGGAATGTGGCCTAATGTTGCTTGGTACAGTTTTTCCATGCTGCATGTAGCAGAAACTGATACAGTGTCCTATCTACTTTGAAATGGTCTGCTTTGAAATAGCCTTTCCCTGTGATCCTGCAGCATATGCTACAAACAATTGCTCAGTTTTCCTGAAAGCTTTTGTTTTGTCCAAGTAGAAGCGTAACTGTCTGTGTATGTCCAATGAGTGCAGAAGTCTCTCCCCTTTATTCTGGGGATTTGGATAAAAAGTTGGCAAGTGAATAGTTTGGTTAAGAGCCATACTGGATATCACCTTTGGCATAAAGGTAGGGTTTGTTCTTAAAGAAACCCTGTCCTGATGAAAAATGACAAAAGGGTCCACTGCCATTAGTGCCTGTAACTCTGAGACTATTCGTGCTGAGGTTATTGCCAGAAGCAGAGCAGTTTTCCATGACACATATTTTAATTCTGTTGAATTGGCTGGCTCAAACGGAGGTAAAGTTAGTTTTTCCAAGACAAAGTTGAGGTCCCAAGTTGGAGTTGGTGCTCTCCGGGGCGGTCTTATGTTTTTAGCCCCTCTGAGGTACTGTTTTAATAATGGATGAGAGAAAATAGGAGGATCCGTGTTGTAATGAGCTGTGATGGCAGAGGCGTGGATCTTAATGGATGCAAAGGATAGGCCTTTGTCCAGCATCGCAGTTAAGTATTGTAATATCTGAGGAATGTTTGGAACAAGAGGGTCAAAGCTTTGTGCCTGCTTCCAGGCGCAGAATCTCTTCCATTTTTCTGAATAGGATTTCCTGGCGTTGGGCCTCCTGGTCTCCAAAATGACATCCATAACAGCTTTAGACAGAGGTGTTGGCTGCTTGGCTAAGTAATCTGCCATGCAGCCAGGTTTAAGGTTTTGAGCTGGCTGTGCAGGATCTGATTGTTTTGTTGAGTCAGAAGATGAGGAATTTGAGGTAAAATCCATGCTGGGCCTTGAGCCAAGTTCTTTAAGATTGGGTACCAGTGCTGGCGTGGCCAGTCTGGGGCAATCAGGATCATTTTTGGCCTTTTTTGTCTGGCTTTTAGGAGTACCTTTTAAAGGAGAGGCAGTGGTGGGAAGGAATAAACTTTTAGGGTTTTCCAGCTGAACGAGACAGCATCCACTTTCCATGCTTGTGTGTGGCAAGTCCTTGTGCAGAATTTCTGTAGTTGGCAGTTCAGAGGGGAGGCAAAAAGATCTATGTCTGGGCACCCCCATTTTTGTGTTATCATGCTGAATACTTGTGGATTTAATTTCCACTCGTGAGGGTCCATGATGTTTCTGCTTAAGTCGTCTGCCAGAGTATTTTTCTTTCCTGGCAGGAATTGTGCTTGCAGATGAACTTGATAGGTCTGTGCTGTGTTCCACAAAGTCATGGCTTATCTGCAGAGGGGATAGGAATGAGTGCCCCCTTGCTTATGTACCACATAACTGTGGTGTTGTCTGTCTTTAGTAATAGTTGTCTTGGATGCAGAAGGTCCTTGAAAGCTGTTAGGGCATTTTGTACAGCTAGCATCTCTTTTTGTACAGCTAGCATCTCTTTGATTGATGTGAAGATGCATTTGTTCTGCGGCCCACTTGCCCTGAATACACTTTCCTGCCATGTGCGCTCCCCAGGCGTAATCCGAGGCATCTGTTGTTAGTGTCTGCCTGGTTGTGGGTAAAGTGAAAGGCTGTCCCTTGTTGTGGTGACATGCCTGTGCCCACCATCAAAACTCCTGTTGTAGGCAGGGAATAAGTGGTATTACTGTTTCCAAACTGTGACAGCGTTGAGCTAAAACACTTTTAGGTACCATTATAATTTCCTCATATGCAGTCTGGCATATGGTATTAGTAGTATGCAGGACGCCATGAACCCCAAGGCCTGCAGAATTTTTCTTGCAGGGAGTTGGGTTTTTGTTGCCATCAATTGAAAGTACTGAGTCAGTTGTCTTTGCTTGTCTGGCATGAGATAAGCCATCTGGGCCATTGTATTTAAGCCGGCACCCAGGAATATTATCTCTTGTGAGGGCACTAGTTTTGACTTATTTTCATTTACTGTGTACCCTAGGCAAATTAGCAATCTTTTTACAAACGCCAGATGCTTTAGAAGAATGTCTTTGCTCTCTGCTTGAATAAGACAGTCGCCCAAGTAGGGATATATTTAACTTCCTTTTTGTCTGCAAAATGCAATTACTGGTGCCAGGCATTTTGTGAAGACCCTGGGCACAATAGATAAGCCAAAGGGCAGTGCAGAGAATTGGTAATGCATTGTGCCAGCTATGAACCTGAGGTATCTTCTGCAATTTTGTCTGATTGGGACATGCAGGTATGCCTCTTTGAGGTCCAAAGTAACAAGCCAAACCTTCTTGCCCAGCATGGGAAGAAGTTGCTGTAGTGTCAACATTTTGAATTTCAGAACATCCAGGTAAGTATTTAGAGTAGATAGGTCCAGTATGGGTCTCCAGGCTTTGTCCTTTCTGGGGACCAAGAAAAGTCTTGAGTAAAATCCTTGTCCTTGTTCCTGTTGTGGCACTGTTTGAATAGAGCTCATGTCCATGAGGGCTGTAATTTGTTTTTGTGCCTCTGCCCATTGATTTTGTGGCAGGTCTGGCATTCCTTTTGGCCTTGGTAGAGTGTGAAAGTGGAACCTGTAACCTTGAGACACAATATTCAGAACCCATTTGTCTTGGGTGATTATATGCAAATTTTGTGAAAAAAGTGCTAGTTTTCCCCCTAAGGGAGCTGACAAAAGGTAAGTGCTTGGCATATGAAGGGGGAAGTCATTGGGACTGTTTCCTATAAGGTTGTGACTTGTCTTCTCCTCCTTTTGGGGTGCACCCCACTGTCGTGGTCTGTAAGAGCCTTGGGGCTGAGATCTGCCTCTTGGTGTTTGTATCTGCCTCTTTGTGGTCTGTCTGACACTGGAAAGAACCAATTTTTAGAAGGCCAATTTCTGCTAAATCAAGGTGGCTGTACCTGTAAGAAATCCTGTTTGCATAGATGTTGCCTTATCTTCCATTTTCTTTAATACCTCTTCTACCCTAACACCAAACAAGATATCATGCTGTAAAGGAGCATCTAGTAATTTTGCCTTAACATGATCAAGTAAACCTTGTTCTTTTAAACAAGCATGCCTTCGAATCACAGATCCTGTAACTGCGGCTCTACAAGAAGCCTCTAATGAATCAAAACCACATTGCAGGGTATGTTTTCCCACTTGTTCAGCTGCATGCAATAAATCCTGCATTTCCTTATAGTCAGGACCTTCTGAGCTTGTAAGCACTTTCTGCTTTAACAGATACATTAAATATTGTTGGTATTTAAGCATGTGGAACTGGCAATTTAAAGCCCTTACTGCTAGAGTTACAGAAGTGTAGACTTTCTTCCCCCATCTATCTAGTGATCTAGAATCCCTGTCAGAGGGAACTGGATCTTTAGCAGTGGAAGCCTTTACCCCTTTGGGACCCTGGGAAATAGTTTCTGGGTCAGCAGCAGGGTTTTTATAAAGAAATTTGTGAGAGTCAGGGACTCTGTAGTACCTATCTGTCTTGACTGGTGCTGGGGGCAAAGAATCAGGGGTTAAACTGGATTCAGAGAACACATCATCCACAATATCTAACACAGGCGGAATAGCAAGGGGCCTGTGCTGAGGCCATAAAAGAAAATCTCCGAGCCTTTTCTTGGATTCTGAATAATCCTGGCTCTCCCAATGGAAATGCTCCCTCATGATATGTAAAGTTTCCCCAAAAAGAGTAATCCTCAGGAGGAGAGGCTGAGGGGATTGATTCTTCAGCATCAGAGTCCTCATAGGGGGGTAAAGAGTATCCCTGGTCTGAAGAGGAATCCGAAGAAATGGAAACCTGGTCAGAGGAATCATAGTCTGTATCCTGCCTAGGCCTTTTATCAGGAGGAGGATGGGAACCCCTGAACAGAGTAATTAGGTCTTCGGCCATTTTGAGCATCTGCTTTTTAGGCATAGAGGCCTGTCCAGATGAATGCTGTACTTGTTTCTTTGTCTTTAATGGAATTTTAGACTTGGTTGTTGTTTTGATGGTAAGCTGTGAAGGTCTGAAAACACCCTCAGAAGCCGATGCTTGCTCAGCGGCTCCGGACCCATCTGAGGGGTTAATTTCCGTAGGCCCAATACCTTGAGTTTCCAGAGGCCTAGAAATCTTCACTTGGGAGTCGGAGGCGGTCTGTGGCTCTGAGGTAGCGGGTGTCAGGGGCTGCGAAAGCGCCTCACTGAGAACCGGCGAACCAGCAACTGGCCTAGAAGATGCTTCATCGTCAGTTTTGGACCTCGGATGCCGGTCCTTATCTTTGTCTTTGCGTTTTTTGTGTATTCCGGTCGTCGGTTGTTCCGACGGCATGGTATAATTGAACCTTTGGCCAAAATAATGGCGAGAAAAATCAAACAGACGTTTAATAATGCGCTTGTTAAATCTAGCGCAAAACCGACAGCTAGTGACGTCGTGGTCTGGGCCTAGGCATGGAATACAGTAAGAATGAAAATCCTTATGAGGTATTTGCTTCCCACAAGAAATGCAATTATTAACTTTTACTGACATTGGTCTGAGGCAAGAAAATGTTTCCCCAACGGGGTACTTAGCTTTATTGAAGACTTCAGTTTTGAAATTCAAATTCGAAAATCTCAGGAGTCGGGCGACCAGCACTTGCGAACTGCTTTTGCTTCGGGCACAGTGCGGCAAGAAAGACTGAAGAAAATGGCGTCGGCTGCATCTTATATACCCCTGGCGCACTGACATCAGGGAAGAAGTGACCGCAACTAACGCCGGACCAAGACTTTGGAACTCTGGACGACTGCGGGACCACCTGACGGCAGGATAACCCTAGTGTAATGACTGCAGCAGTGAAACACGATGAACATCTGGGGGGAATGGTGTTTGCAGAGTTTAAAGTGCTGGGCTGGACTAGTCTGCTGCCTGTGTAATTGGCTGATTCTGATATATTTCACCTGGCAGCTCTGCTAGTTCTCCTTGGTTAACTTCCTACTACTTCTTTTCCTTCCTTTTGCCTTTCTGTTTCCGCCCGGGGCAGAACCGCGCAAACGTGCGCACATGCTGTATGCATGTTTGCAAGGAGTTTTCTATCTTTTAACAGTGTGCACCTTGGGTTAGAGGTTTTCAAATAGGACAACTGTAGACACGTCTCTTTGCAAACCTGAGCAACTCAGAGCAAACATGAGCCACTGTGCTCCAATTAGCTTAGAGCCTGTCTGACACACCCCCTCATTATGTCACCTATATTCTAGTCTTCTACTCACCTACTCCTAATCTTAAACTCTTGGGACATGCCTCACATGCTGGGGAAAATTGGGATTCACTATCCTTATCCTCATTTGCATAGGATTGCCTAGTAATGAATGGTTACATCTCTCACACTGAGCTTCCCCTCCCTTAGCAACCACTAGTCAGTAGCCATGCTGTCTTCAGCCTGCCATTCACCTGCATGGCATATGCCTACTTTTGGCTTTTTTTAAATGATTTTCTTGTTTTTTAAAGCACCGCACATTTGCGCGGTTCTGCGCTATGGTTAAACATCGGAGATCGGGGGAAAAAAAAGTTACATTTTTATGTTTTTAAACATTTTGCAATGCCAATGGCCTTATATTTGGCCATTGGCATGCTTTCTCAACTGTATGCATCCTTTATTTGGAGCTGTCATAGCACCGTTTAACTATTTGCAGAAATGTACTTGTTTGCTGGATCACAAATTTACCTCATTTGCATGGCTTTCACCAGCAAATGAGGTAATTTGCATACAATGACACTGTCCGTGCAAGACTAGCTTTAGCAGCTCTCATGCACGCCCCTGCTGGCTGTTCCTGGATCCACGGCAGACATATTGCCGGCGTGAGCTCCTACACTCATCTTGCACTCCGTGCAAGCTTTTTTGAATCTGGGGGATGGTCTTCCACCCCAAAAATATCACTCTCAGCTCTGACCATTTTAGCATACACTCAGCCAACAACACTATCATTGAAAGAATACAAGAAACAAAATTACTAGGTGTGATCATAGATAAACTCACCTTCGACCTTCATATCCATCAAAATACAAAGAAAACCCACAAAAAACTAGGACTTCTCTACTTAATAGAAACTTGGTTAACCAAAGCACAACTTCTGCTTAATGCAAAGGAAACTAAGCTTATGCTATTTTCAACCAAGCCAATCTCACAAGATATCACCATATACTCCAAGAACAAGACAAAAATAGAAATAGTAACTCATGCTAAATTACTAGGGATTACCACAGACAGCAGACTCGCCTATGAAAATACATACTTAGCGCAATTAAGAAAATACACTTTAAACATGGCAGATTATATAGACACAAACTGTACATGGATAAAACCACTAAAAGATACTTGCCAATAGCCTCTTGCTCCCATCCATCCACTACAGAGCCCCCATCTTTACCAACTTGCACTAATCTCTTAAAAAAAACTCCAAGCATGCTACCACCATGCTGCCACAAAACTGCTAAATTTGCAACTGGTCTACCATACCATTCTCATCACTGTCAAGCACTTAAGGAACTTAACTGGCTAGAGTTCCAACATCAGCTAGATTCCACCAAACTAAGTCTAACTCATAACCTAATTTACTCACCAGACAGCTACCCTACCCCTTCAGAACATTTACAACCCTATTTTCTACTCCGAAATCTATGATCTATCAACAATCAACTTGGAACAGCTGGGAAACCTAATATAAAGAGCTGGACACAACCTCTACCCCTATGCCACAGATAGGATTTGGAATGCCCTTCCACAGAAATCACCCTCCTAGACTCATTAAATGCATTCAAAATATCTCTAAAGAAATAGTTTCTCAGCAATCACATCTGTCCCTGTATCCAAAACTAAAGGTCACCATAAATAAACTTCTAGTTCTTCTTGTCTTTTTCTTATCCATTGTACCTCCATCTCCCTACTATCATACCTCTTTCATCTCTCTAATTCTTATACCTCTATCCCCCTACTTCCATATCACTCATCATACACATCAAGCTACCAACTTCTTCCATTCACATCATCTCTCTCTCTATCTCCAGCAAACACTTACACCTTTAGTTAGTATACTTCCACCCATATGTGCATCACTATAACTGTACCATATATAGTGTATATACATTATTATGTGTCTTTTATATTATCATACTTGTAGCAACCTACCAACTATATGTTGTACAAAGTAACTCAATTAATGTATTTTTGTTAAAATTTTGCTCTGTATGTTCATTAATTATGTCATATTTGTGGAGCTTTTCTCCCTAGGCCGCCACTGAAAATGGGTTTCTGACCCAGTGGACTTTCTTGGCTAACAAATGTCAATCAATCAATCAATCAATAAATAAATAAATATCACAGCCACTTCCACTCTTAGGCACCGATCTTCAGGTCAACTTCTAGGCTACAGAATTCTCTCATCAACTGGACAACATGCAAACTACAATTAAGTCAAAACAAGGCACCAGTATAATAAATAAAAACAAAGAAAGCCAAAGTAGCAAAAGGGTGAAAGGAAACAGTTCCTACAGAAGAGAAAGAGACATATTTTTTCTGTAATGGTGACTGCCTCACACAACTCTACTATATTACGCATTCATTTTCAATCTCTATCTTTATGAGAGAAATGCCAAGACAATAAAGCTGCATGCATGCTTGAACCAGCACACCCTGAATGATTAAAGCAGCAATCCCTCGCATAATAATTAATGAACTTAGAATGAGTATAGTGCAGGAATAACTATATATTTTGTCGCTTGTACATTATAACAAGAACTGAATCTCAGAAACTTATCGCTGGTCCACATACTAGATTACACCTGGCTAATTAAATATGGAACACATATTCTCTTCGGAGAAATTCATCACAGATATGGAAGGTCTGCAAGAGATATACGAAGGGAAAACTACATGGGATGTGCAACAAAAAAAATCATCATGCAAACTTTTATCTATGGTACCAGATTTAAACAGCTTGTTTAACACAACATAGACACTCTGAATCATCTTGTCTACACGTCTCTTATTAACTTTTCCATAAAACGTTTGATCAGCCAACTTGCTGCTTGCAAGTATATAAATACTACGAACTTATTTTTACATCCTGATCAATAGAAAGAATATACATTTAATATATATGCAACCTGTAGCTCAGAACACATATTTTATTTAGCTTCTTGCACAGCGTGTGCTAAATTTTATGTTGGGGAAAAAAGAACATGTTTATCATATTAGTAAAGGTAGCCAAAATAGTGCCCTTTATAAACATGTCTTGAAGACAGATATAACACACAGATTTTTATTTATAGCTATTGTTACAGTGTTTGAGAGTGCCAGATGTGGTGATACTAGAAATACTACTGAACAACTGGAAGCCAAATGGATAATCAGGCTCAAAAGCGACTATGGGCATGGGTTGAATGACAGGGTGCCCATTAAACCTAAACTAAAGAGTGGGCGCCTACATAGATGAAGTAGCAGTACTTTGCATAGAGTATTTGTGTAACTACCGTTTTAAAAGGAGTTTATACTTATTGTTTTTATTTATTTTATATGTTTTTTAGAGTACATAATGACATGTATTGTTAGGACTGTGTCCCTTTTAGAGTTAAGTGAAATGCATCATGTGATTTGTTTATTAGAGTATTTAATGCAGCCTTTTTTATTCTTGTTTATATCTGATGAAGCAGTATAACCTGTGAAAGTGCTCATACCTTTGTGAATAAAGAGATCTGAAGAACTGGAGCAGTCTGCCGTTTTTGGGTTCACTTGGGTACTTGGAATTTTATGTATGACTTGTATGTTTGGAACTCAAACAATGATAAAGAAAATATATGTTTCCAATTACTTATAAACTAAGATTGATAAAATGCTGGTTGTACCTTGTCCTTTACTGGACCACAATACTGTTTTAATCTTACACTGAAAGTAGGACTTTTCCTTTAAATTACTACAATCCTAGCTTATTTAGCTACTCAACCGGATTTTAAAGTTTGGCTGAGTAATGAAATTAGACAGTAGTTGGACCTAAACAATTATAATCTAATTAAAAATATAATATGGAATAATGTAAAGGTTAATTTATATTAAAAAAATTAAAGTTTGTAAATGCCAGAATGAAAAAAGAGAAGAAAACATATTAAAAATCTACAACATAAATTACATTATGAAAAAAATGCAAAAAGGAAACACGACCAGTATTATGTTTGTTATGGCACTGACAGTAGAATATCCAAGTAAATTAACGCATACAACAGAACTGGCTTTAGAAAAAGTTATTCGTATGTTACAACCCCAAAAGATTTGCACAGATTATCTAACAAGTCAAAATGGATTAGTTAATATGGGGACTGGAATTTGATTTGCAATAGTAAGGATGTATCTGGGGGACCTAGAAGGGAAAATATAGCAAAACAGGGTAGATTTCTGAAGAAATGTATGAAAATATTTGGTATGGAAGAAATGAATTAAGTAGAAGAAATTCAAAGAAAATGTACATATTAATTATATCTATCTATTGATGCACTTGCATATAACATGGGGTATATTAGTTACAATAGATGATGGACATGTTTGGTATAGCACACAATTGTTTATTTTATTCATATATACTTTTATATTTAATCCATCTTATTATTCTGTATTTTATATGATATTAGATTTATCAGTAATAGTTATTATCAACAGTTATTATGTAGTGGAAGCGCTATGCTGAATGCTTACTGAATGTATATACAATATGGATGCTTTTTTTATATTTTTATGCTTGACTCCAGATGCATTTTTCCTGGGTTGTTCTCATTATTTGCATTTTTATTTTTATTCACGGTTTATACTTGGAATATTTTAATGAATGTGATAAAACATTAAGATTTATCACAAGTTTAATAGTTATTTTTCAGTAGATACATGAATAAATGTAAAATATATGAGGCCACTAGCTACTGATGCGTTCTATTGTAAATGGGTTATGAACGCGTAAATGAAATCTGTTGATCTGTTTAAATGCACATTATCACTTTAACTTTTCCATTTTCCTAATTGTATAATTAGTTTAATTACACCAATCAGGTTTGTTTTTTAACTATAAAAAGAGAATTAGAGTTGTCATTAGTTAGATCTGATGAAGCGTGCATGGAGCACACGAAAGCGCTCATCTCCTGGTTTTATCGAATAAAGTTGGATGGTTACTAAAATTTGGACTCTTCGTGGTGTTTCCTGCAGTTTATTTTTATTCTATTTTGGGCTCCTGTTGTGTTGCTGTTGGATACCTTGGAAGTTTTTGCGATATTACTTTTATTATACTTTCTGCTGTTTTTATATCGCAACCTTCACACGATGGAAGCAGTGAATCTGGAACTGGACTATAACACAGAGTCGAGGGTGAATATTCTGAATATTGATAGTTTTCTACCTCAGAAGAATAATCCTTTACTGACTCTTAACTTAATAGAACCGGTAAGCACAAGACCATTGAACAATACAAGTGATGAGAACATGACTGATTTTAATAATCTAACAAGAGAACTAGAGAACAATCTCTATAAGATACAGAGGTTCTCTTGGCAAAAGAAACATCTTGAAGCCTGTGTCCATTTTAAAGTTATACCGAGGGGCATGCGTGTTTTATGCATGCCCACGTATGGACAACAATATCCTGACTTATTAAAAAAATGGCAGGATATGAACATAGACCTAGGCTTTAAATATATAAAGCTATTGCTAGATTATTTTGGGCCATTAGAGACTGAGTTACAGAAGAACACTGATAAACTATATAAAAATATTGTTGAGAGATTTAAATCTGAAGCCTGTACAAGGAGACTCAACAATATATCTACACAGATTAACATCTATAGCGACAAGCTTCGGCTTATTAAGCAGCGAAAACTGGTCAGAGACCACAATGATTTCCTATTGGGTAACATCTTTGTTTGGCCCAGGAGTTCAGATCACAGTCCATCGCAAACAGAATGCCCGGTGCAAGTGCATGATAGAGACCAGGCATCTTCTTCCTTTACCATTGAGGCGAATTCAAACTTTGCGCCGCCTTCGTCAGCTTCGGCACTCGTCATTGATTCAGCGAACTTTTCTGCCAACAACGTCATAGATGCGACAGAGCTGGGAACACCACCTCCCAGCCAACTAGTGCTACATGCCCCCAACGACCAGCAGAGAATGGGAGCCATTAAACAAACTGCTCATGTTGCACATGCCAGTGAACAAATAGATGCTCCTTTTCCCATCAAATTGAACAGATTCACAAGAGGGAGGTCACAGAGCAGAGGACCCAAGAAACGCAAGTACTCCCAAGACAGGTATGGGCAACAGAAGAAAGCATGGAACTGACTTCTTTGGTTTTCAATTACTCTAAATATGTTTTGTCTGAGTCTGATTTACTGTTACTTAACAAGGGGTTGAATTTCATCCCCTCTCAACCTAGTCATCTACATGAAACGTTCAAGGATCTTAGGTTGTTTGCTAGAAAAGTGGCATTGAAAGTCTTTTTCAGAGAAAAAAATGATAAAAATGATATACGTATTAATGCATCTAATACTGATTTCCTGAAACCTAAAAGCACTTTTTCACCACTGCTACCTCCAGCAGTAGATTGCTTCATTAAATTATGTGAGAGACCTTTATGTATATTATTCTAACAGAAACAATAGTACTAAATATTACAATTTAAATAGTGCTGAATTTAGTTCTCTACGAAATTTGCGATCCAATGTAGAAATTGTCATTACTCCAGCTGATAAAGGTGGGGGTGTAGTGCTGCTAGATAGATACGATTACCTAAATAACATGGAAATGTCACTAGGAGACACTGATACATATAAGAACTTACAAATAGATGATGTGAAAGATATAATTAATAATATACACGATAATTTATAGGATATGTTAATGTGCAGGCAAATCAGCAGTGAGACATACGAGTTCCTGCACATTAAGAACCCCCTTATACCATGTCTGAAGGGTTTGCCAAAAATACACAAAAAGGTGTTCCCTATTCCCATGCGTCCCATTGTTTCCGGGAGAGGCTGGGCTACTTATAACATCTCAGTGTTCATAGAAAAAATGCTAAGACCGTTGGTGGAAACTATACCTACCATCTTGAGTGATACCTACCAATTACTACATGATTTAGAATTGATGCAGAGCAATTTAATGAAATTGGAGGATGTACTGTTAGTGACACTTGATGTACGTAATTTGTTTACATGCATACCTAACGAATATGGCCTTCAAGCCATCAGGGAGCTAATGGTCAACGAAAGTACATTCAGTGTGGATAGACAGATTTTGCTTTGTCAATTGTTGGAATTGGTTTTATATAACAATGTGTTCATGTTCAATCGTAAGCATTATTTACAGACATGGGGTGTCGCTATGGGCACCCCATGTGCGAACACTTACGCTAATCTGGTTTTACACTTCTGGGAACAACAACATTTATTTAACAACATTTGGATCAGCAAGATTCATTTATACAGGAGGTTTGTGGATGATGTGGTTATTGTGTGGTCAGGTACCAAGTTAGAATTCCAGGATTTCTTGTGTTACTTAGAGTCCACCACTGAATTCATAAGATTCATGGCAGAATATTCAACTGACAATATTGACTTTTTAGATGTGAACTTGCAGTTTAACAATGAACACGGGATGACATCTAGATTATATAGGAAACCGTGTTGGAAAAATGCACTATTAAACTTTAACAGCATGCACCCTAGGCATATATTTGCAGGTGTAGTAAAGAGTCAGTTTGTTAGGTTAACCAAATTGTGCAAAGACTCTGGGACGCTATTAAAAGAGGCTGAAGTCATGGAGAATCTATTTCTTGAGAGGGGTTATACTCCTGGTATAGTTAGAGAGATAAAAAATGAGGTTATAAGTTCTGTGACTAACAGTTTACAACCACACGAATCCTGTGTAATTGATGTAGTTTATACTAAACAAAAGACATAAATCCCATCCTACAGAAAAGAAGTTTATTGTGAGAACAGGGTGAGATTCATGATGAAATATACTAATGATCATGCTGAACTGAGAATGATTGTAAATAGACATTGGAATGTGTTGACCATGGAGGGTGCCCTAAGAACATAGTTGGGAACAAACCTTCATTTGTATTCCGTACCTGTGACAATTTGAAGGAGATTCCCTCTTCTCAAATTATTTAGGAAAAATCTGGAATGAACTACCAGAAAACATTATAACTGATACATCACTAGCCCAGTTTAAAACAACATAAAAACCCATTTAATCAGCAAATGGCTGTCCTTGCTCTACTCCTGTCTAACAACTCTCTTTGACCTTGCTACTACCTTGCTTCACTTACAAACTACAACAGCCTGTGTGGATAGAAAATTCTGACTACTTCACCTCCCTATATCTACTCTAAACATGCCTCAATGCATGCTAACATTTCTCAGTACTATTACACTGTTGAGGTGAGGAAATTTTTGACTTCTCATTGCAATCTATTTGAAAAATATTTGAAATTGTGGAATGTCACTTGCATTCTCTATTTACACAAGAACATACTGTAATGTCCTTTATACTTGTCTGTTTTATTTTGCGATTACAATTAGCAATTGTTTAAACTTGCCATGTATTATCTAATGGTAGTGTCGTCGCCTCAGCAAGAGGCTCTCCCGTTCGATTCTCGGCTGGAGCGCCTTCTGTGTGGAGTCTGCATGTCCTCCCCGCAGTAGAGTGGTTCGAAAGACTTGCGTGACTGGGCATGCCTTCGTTGAAGGTTGGGCGTTGGGCTGGCACCTCAGCACCGTAAAATTCTACTGCCAGCATTAGCGGACCGGAGTTCAGCTGTGGCGACCCCTAATCGGGAAAAGTCGAAAGAAAAACAAGAAGTCTAAGCTAGTATTTTACTTAGGTTCATAGATTAGTACTAAGCTAACTGCCCTTGCGAGCCATTTTAAGCTTAGCCAATTATCCTTTGTGAGACTCAAACCCTGCACCTTGTGTTTGTAAGGCAAACACCTTAACCATTAGGCCACCCTCCCAACCTCCCATTGTTGTACTATGTATACTACTGAACTAGTTATTCCTGTATGTTCAATGTAGAGATTTCTCCCCGGGCCTCCTCTGAAAAAGAACATGTGTCCAGTCGGACTTTCCCGGTAAACAAATGTAAAATAAATAAAAGTAAATACAATAAGTCAGTTCTATTTTGACGGTCTTTACAGTTTTTCTGAACTGTAGTGGTACTACAAGCCATTTTAAGCTTAAGTTTGCCTGTTGATGCTTTCTTGTCAGTTTGGGCACCCCTTGCTACTGATCATAATGCCCATTTTTTTTGGACTTGATTCATCCAGGGAATACCTCATTTAATTTATCATGCAGTCCAGCCCTTGATTTATCCCTTCTGTATAAATAAGTAGATCATCCAACAGTTTAGAAGCACTTTTCTGAGTAAAATTCCTAAAAGTCTTTATTTCCACGGACGATATACCAGCGTGTACATCATTAAATACACTGGATTAGCTGTTGTTGGTTTTAAGTACTTAATTTCTCATACTGCATTAAATATGCCCCTTTTAATCTTCAATAAAGGAAATCCTTGAGTGTAACTGCTGCTACTGCAGCATGCATTTTGTATTTGCTTCTGAAAATACTTTATTTACAACCATCTAATCTGTCAGCTGAAATGCATAAAATGAGCTCCCGATATGGGAACTTTGACCCTGATTACTTCTGTCTTTGTACTCCTGTCTGGCGATAAACAGTTGAGGAATATGTCATCTGCAGATCTGTCAAAACTAAATTCATGAAGTTGGCTTAATTAACTTATAGTTTCAATACCGTTTGTGCATACACCTCTTAACTATTACCGATTTTGAAGAATGCCTGTTTTTGCCCTGTACCTCCTAAGATCTGATTTGCTAATAAATTGCTGAGGATTGTAGTCATTCAGTAATGACTATTAGTTTCATTCTTCCTACCATTTAGAAAATGTATGCTGATGCAAAACCTGCTGTTTTGTTAACTTTTTAAGTGAATTGTACTAATACTTAAAATGTCTCCAGTTTTGGACCTTTGTCCATACAGCTGTATGCTTTGCCCTGAATTATTTAGCAAAGAATTTGAAGGGGCCTCCCAGGTGCGATCTGCCACAGGTGTAGTAGTGCACTCAGTGCCGATAATGCATCTGCGGTTACTGTTGTAGTGCTTGTGCACAAACACATTTGATGTGCTACTTTAACTGTAGTAAACTGCTACAGTTTCAGAGCAGAATATATATTTTTGGGCCATAACTTGGATAAAACATTTACATTTTTGGTTTATTCATTTTTACTCTTCAACTTATGGGGGGACACCAGCTCAGCTCAGCTCATGGAAGTGCACAGTGCACATACTAACTTGCATTACTGTAATGAGACGAAGAAAAGAAAGCTGGAAAATAAATTAAAAACAATGAAAAAAAAACATAAGTGTTACTTTACTTGTCTTAGACCACCATAAAATCCACAAGTAATGAGAAACTCTGCACTTTAGTTTAAATCTGTAATAATGTATTTTGGACTTGTCTAGAGGGATTATTGGCAAGCAATGACAGAGATTATATATTTTGATTTTATAGGCATAAGTAAAGTGCCTTAGCAGACCATTTTACGGTTGTGGTACTAAATTGATATTATATATAACTAAAACATAAGGATAAAACTGAGTGAAAAGAAAATCTAGTAAGTCACTTTTTCAGTACTATAAATAATAACTTTGAATATTAAGCACCAAGGTAAAGAAATGTAGTTTCCTTTTGAGTAGCAGAAATAAAGCATCAGGGTGTTTGATAGACACCTTGCTCAAGTTATGATTGAGCGTGTGCAGATAACTATACCTTTGACAAACGTATAAAACAATTTGAAAATGTTGCCAGATATGAATTTTAAAGTTAATTAACTTTTTGTGCTGTCTAGTCTACTAAACCAAAATACTACTGATATTAAACAAGTTAGAAAATTGCTATTAAGTAAAATGCTTGATGTATGGTTAAGGGTTTTTGCAGTAACTCACTGTGCAATCATGCAAGCAAAGCCTGGTAAGTATTCTCAGTAAATGCAGACACAGGAGATATACCACAATTCCACTCCTGCTTTACTGTACTACAGTAGTCTTTATTATCTCTTATCAGTGGTATACAACATACTGCACGTGCTTTGTTTCCTTCACTAAAACTGAAAGGAGTCTCATGGGCCAACATCATGTACAGTTTTGTAGTAGCAGACCGTTAGGAAATAAAAGTTTAAAATCAGCAAGAATGTCACTTGGTAGTAGTAAAATTTTAGCTTGAACTGTACATAAGATCATAAGTAGTAAATGCAGTTACAGCCTTCTAGGCTGTAAATGTCATCTACTGTATGGTTTCCCTACTGTAAATAATGAAGCCCAGCAACTTTTGTGACTATTGGTATCTTATATTTTTGACTGCATTTTTTAGAAATGATGGTGGATCATTAACATTTATGTCTATCTACTC
Source organism: Protopterus annectens (assembly GCF_019279795.1). Classification (NCBI taxonomy): domain Eukaryota; kingdom Metazoa; phylum Chordata; order Ceratodontiformes; family Protopteridae; genus Protopterus; species Protopterus annectens. The sequence goes on along the minus strand of NC_056735.1, from coordinate 1,316,059,909 downwards.
TGTGCATTACAAAGGAAGTTTAGCAATTTAAAGTTTTTTTCACAGAAGACAGCTACAGAACAGACTACTGCAATATCACTGAATATTAAATTTCATCTATTAGTAAAACTTTTTTTATTGTGGTAACATATCATTTTAAACCAATTTCCTTTGAACTTATGAAGTTCTATACAGGGTCAGAAAGTAAATATTATTTTCCTTGTTTAGTACTTTAAGGCATACCTGTCTGTTGTGTACTAAACATTTTGTGAAAAGTAGGGAGAACTGGCCTACTAACTTTCTAGCTCTTTTTAGTAAGGCAAATAATCTCAGTAAATTTGAAGTCTTCATAGAATGTATAATCTAGAATACATTGCTTTTGTATTACTGAATGTGATTTTTTAAATGACTTTTAAACATAATTATTATGTCAGTGCATGACGTATACTGGACAGGGATTATTGTCCTTAGATCTTCTCCACTGCCCACCTATACACTTATGTAAAATCTGCTGGCATTGAGAGGCATGATCTCAAGTCATAACACTCTTACTAAATCATTAAAGAACTCATTAAGTGCAGATTGGACTCAAGAGCATGCATTAGGTGTGTAGATTTTCGGAAACCAGCCATGTGGATGCATGTTTGTTTTTGAGTGTTTTTTAGAAACAAGCCATGTTTTCATGTCTGTCTGCGTGCATGCTCATATGTTTCTCCTTCAAATTATATCTCTTGCTGTCTGTGTTACACTACTTTGACTGCAGACCTGGTAAAGAAAGAAGAATACAGCCCTCTTGTAGAGGTAGCATTTTTTTAATGGCAAGTTTTTTCCCCCTGCAATAATGGCTGATAAAAACTTGTATCTCCCCATCTACCTGAGGCTGCTGTGCCAGATAAAATAACTCAGCCTTTCCCAATTTATTTTCAAAATGTCAAAGACTTTGGCTCATGTTTTCTTCCTGCTCCTTGTAATTTTTATTTTCTGATCAAACAGTGAGAACTGCAGTCAGTTAGTAAAGTCAGTCATTCTAGAATTATAGTATATACAAGGCAGATAGACCAAAGACCATGTGCACCTTGACAATAACCACTGTAAGGCTCTACAACCCTTTACCAAGATGGCAAGTCCTGAAGGCCATGTGCACCTTGACAATAACCACTGTAAGGCTCTACAACCTTTTACCAAGATGACAAGTCCTGAAGGCCATGTGCACCTTGACAATAACCACTGTAAGGCTCTACAACCCTTTACCAAGATGGCAAGTCCTGAAGGCCATGTGCACCTTGACAATAACCACTGTAAGGCTCTACAACCCTTTACCAAGATGGCAAGTCCTGAAGGTCATGTGCACCTTGACAATAACCACTGTAAGGCTCTACAACCCTTTACCAAGATGGCAAGTCCTGAAGGCCATGTGCACCTTGACAATAACCACTGTAAGGCTCTACAACCCTTTTGGCAAGTCCTGAACGCCCTGGGTTAATTTTTAGGGGTATGCATGCAGCTGTCCAAGCTATTTTTGGCAAGCTGTCAAGGGGTCACATTGTTGACATGCAGGGGCAGCTTATTCTGGAGCAAGGGAAAATGTTGGTTGATGAACCTATCACTGTATGTTGCATTATTTATTTCCTGATGTCAACTGAGATATCTGGTTCTGATACTGATTATAACATTTGGCCAGTCAAGAAAGAAAGAAGTCAGGAATAATTGGATCTCTAAGGGCCTGATAAGCGGGACACAGATCTCCCATCAGCAGTCAATATGGCTCAGAGTACAGGGGCAATGACTCCAGTGTCTGAGCAATTTAATATTTTTGAGACCAACAAATCTTTTGTTTAGGAACCACTGCATTTTTCTGGTGTTTTAATGTATTTAATTAGGTACATACCAAAGGATGCATTATATTTTACAATGGTTCCAAGGTACAATATAAACTAACAATGAGTTTCTTGGTTTTAGAAAAGATGCCTTTGACAATTACTTTGGAAATACAGATGGATTTCCTAACTACAATTGCCACATGATGATCAAAGGAAAGGAAGCCATCAGTCCAGGTCCCAGGTCTGCTATCACTGTCTTGCATGACAACTGGGTATTGTCAAGACAGTAGACTACAGTGTGCTTGTTTCTCAAAAGGGATGATGCTGCATTTTAGCATTCAGTTTAAGTTCCTTTTCTGTGCTTTGGTTGTTGATTTGTGCTAATTCATTTTGAAGGATATATGTATTTTCAGGGAATTTTACAACTACATCCAGTTTGCAGTTGTCAGCAAATCTGGTTAACTCTGGGTCACTGTTATCAGTTCTGAGGTTTTAAAAAAATAGATGCCATACAGGAGGGGATGTCACTACAGAGTGCTGGGGGACACCACAGTCATCTTTTCAAGTGAGAAGATGTCACCCACTTGAACTACATATATTCTGTCCTTAAACCAGTTGACTGTCCAGTTCCACTACAAAATTGAAGCAATAAAATTTCAGGCAACGTTTCAATAATGTAACCAAACTAAAATAAATCAACTGCCCATACTACATTTACATTCGGTATTTCACTACTGTGGCTATGAAGCTTTATCTTCAATTAATTTTCTCAAGCTGACATGCATATAAACTACAGTGCAGTGTGCTCAGCAGGCATTTTATGTAAACTGCATGATTTTGCACTTTTGGAGAAAATCACAGACGTTGCTTTATGGATCATCATTCCACCATGCTGCCCAGTAAGTACTGAATTAAACTTTTTCTACACATTCGCACATACTGTCAGTTTGCAAGCTAGGGAGCATAATCTCACCCACAAGCCACTTGTGTGCTAGCAAGAAATGGAACCTGTTGTTATTAGTCACTGACAAGACAAACTGTTTTATCTTATTTATTTATTTATTGACATTTTATTACTGGGAAAGTCCAACTGGGTAGGAGCCCGTTTTCAGCAGAGGCCCTGGGAGAAAACAAGTGTTAAAAAATATTTCAAGAACAATTTTACAGTCTTTAAAAACAATACAAAAACTACAGTTTAAATTATTCCAAATTAGACATAATATTAAAACGTTATGGCCGCGGTGGTGCAGCGGTTAGCATTGTCGCCTCACAGCAAGAGGTTCTCCTGTTCGATTCTCGGCTGGAGCACCTGTGTGGAGTGTACATGTCCTCCCCGTGGTCGAGTGACGTTAAAGACATGCATGAATGGGTGTGCCTTCCTTGGATTGGGTGTCGGGCTGGCACCTTGGCACCGTAAAAATCCACAGCCAATCATTAGCGGACTGGAGTTCTGCTGTGGCGACCCCTAATCAGAAAACGCCGAAAGACATTACTAGATATAATATTAAAACGTTGATTAAGAATAGATACAAGTTATACAATGATGATTTAATAGAGAAATTTTAGCCAGTTTATAGAGAAATGAAAGGTACGTTAGTATATGACAAACAGGAATTCCAATACAGAGAGAGAGAAAGAAAGGCAGGCGTATAACATATTTACAGAGAAAATCAGAGAGAAATTGATAGAAGTAAGGAAGTGAGTGAAAGGAAAATAAGGAGATTTAAGGTATGAATAGATATTTTGTTCATATTTAGGGATATAGTTTATCCTAGTGTTGAGCAAGAACAGAGACAGCTTTTGGCTAGGATGTTTTTCAAAATGATTTCAAAGGATGGGAGGGTACTGACCTGATGGATAGAAATAAGAGTTGTAGGCCTTAGCAACATGCTACAAGTACAATGCCCAGGATTTGACAGGATTTTGGACAGACATAATTTTTTGGTCATTGGATCGTAATGACCCACTGTGGAGATAGTTGTACAGAATGGTATTTAGTGCTGAACAAGCACGTGAATTCTGGATAATTTTAAAGGCAGTAAGAAGCTGTGTATATGTTAGTTGATAGGGTACTAACCAATTTAGGTTTTTTAGTGCTACACAGTGGTGGGTTCTGAAATGGGTATTTGCTGCAAACTTAGCAACTTTGTTATAGTATTGTTCAAGTTTCGATTTTTGTGATGCCTGAAGGTTAGTAAGGATGGGAGAACCACAAAGAAGTGCGGAGAGGTGACAAGTACTGGCAAGTGTAGATTTTGTTGTGTCAGTGAGAGAGTTTTTGCCTGTATAAAGGATCCCTAGTTTTTATGATTTTTTTTTATGCAATTTTGTATGTGGAGGTTGAATTTAAGATTATTATCCACCATCATTCCTAATAATTTGCTATGAGAAGTGACTTCAGTGGTTGCATTATGAACCGAAAGGAATATTTTTTTTTTCACATGGGACAGGGGCTTCGGGGAAGAATTAGCAGTATTCATTTTTTTTTTTTTTTTTAGGGTTGACCATGAGTTGTGAGTTACATGTTTCAGTTGCTGTTAAAGCTTCCTGAGTATTTATTTATTTATTTTTTTGTTTAGGAATGCCATGTTGTCAGATGTGGAATCATCTGCATACTGTTTTAGGGAGTCATGCTGTGTGGATATGTGGAGGGTGTTGATAAGAATGCTAAAGAGGATGGGACTAAGGCTAGAGCCTTGTGGAACACCGGTGGTGACTGGGAGGTATGGAGAGTGCCATTTTACTAACTGATGCCTATTGGTTGGGCAGGTTTTGAGCCATAGAAAGGTGGGCTAAGACAGAGACCCAAAAAGCCATTTAAAATAGAATTCTGGTGTGATAAACTGCTTTGTTCATAACAGGTCACTGTAGGCATGGACAGTTTCCAGTCCATGGACATTAATATGTTATAGTTTAGTACTATGCTGGCAATGCTTAGTTTCTGCGGAGTGAAACTTTACAGAAAAATTCCAAATTTTGGCGACTGAAAAGTAGTCAGGTAGGTGGTGACTACCTAATTTTGCATGCTTTTATCCTCATTATCAAGTGACAGCTGCCTCAGTTGGAATTTTTTGTTCAGACTCTCTCAGTTGCTAAACAGGAATAATGCTAGTCCTGTAGCCCTTTTCTGCCATCTGATTCTGAGGCACACTGGCCATGCAATCACCTTTATGTAAATTATGGAAATATGCTTCCTTGCAAATTATTGCTGAAGCTAGCAATCACTCTGTGCCTCCATGGTTCAGCCCAACGTCACTTCCAAATGCTGTTGTCAGTATTCATTTCAGTCTTCAAAAAATTCACAACTTATACCTTTTCCTACTTCTTGACTAACTTTTTGTAATTACTTCCACACAATAAAATGTAAAAACAACTGCAACGTTTTCAGAATGTATTGCACTGTATCATAAGACAAGCCAAACTAAGTTTTTCAGTGATTTACTGCAGACTCGGTTTCATCACTCTTACATGTTTGTTAGAGCTGATTAATCAATTGAATCTTCAGTTAAACAAAACTTTTCGGTGTCAAAAAGAATTCTGCAGTAGGTGTGAAAGGACTGAAATGTCCCCATTCAACTTGATGAGGCAGTGAAAAGAGATTAAAATGTTCCCATTAAACTTGATAACCCAGTGGAGACAGAGATTCTATATGTCTGACAGATATCCCTACTATCAATGTTTCATCCTGAAGGGATTCAAATTTAAATATATGACAAATAGTATAAAAGCAATTATTAGTGGACTATGGCTTAGTAAGAGGTGACACATGTTTTGAATTTCCTGAAGGATTTTCTGGCTTAGTGGAGAACACAGACTCAAAAGTTGCAGAAAAGTTCACTGCAGTCTTTTTAAACTACTTTTTCTTAATAATATTAAGCTGGATGGGCTTTGTGAAAGGGAATGGTCCTGCTGAGACAGTATTATGGGTAATGGCCATATTGATTATGGTCGGTACTAGATCCATTTTTATAGTGGTCATTTGCAAGACATCCCCCCAGTTACTCTATAGCTTGCACAGCGTGCAAGATCGGTGCAGGAGCTTCAGCAGGCAATATGACTGCCATGCGATCCAGAAACAGCCTGCAGGGGCGTGCACGAGCGCTCCTGCACTAATCCTGCATGGACTAAGCCTCTGTATGCAAATCACCCCATTTGCAGGAGAAATCTATGCAAATGAGGTGATTTAGCAATCCAGGAAGCTTGCAACCGGCCGTGCAGGACTAGTGCAATATGCAGAAATGTACTCAGTTAATAACAGAGTACATTTCTGCAAAATCCAAAACGGAGCTGTGACAGCTCCAAATAAAGGCTGCATATCATGTAGTAAGCATGCCAGTTGCCAAGTATAAGGCCACTGGCATTGCAAACAGTGAAAAAAATAAAATAATCAACTTTTTTTTAGCCGATCTCGGCTGTTTAAGCGTAGGGCAGCGGCACGCAAACAGGATAGGGGGGAAATAACAAAATAAACCTAAATTAAGCATTCTAACTAAAATCAGTATTCTGCCATGCAAGTCAAAGGCAGGCAGAAGGCAACATGGCCAGTGAGTAGTGGTTGCTAAGGGGGGGGAGGCTCAGTGTGAGACATGTAACTATGCATTAGCAAGCAATCCTATGCAAATGAGGGGAATGATAGTGAATCCCAGTTTTCCCCAGGATGTGAGTCAGGTCCCAACAGTGTAAGAGTAGGAATAGCTTGGTGCAAGCCTAGGAGTTCGGTGACATCATGGGGGTGTGTGTCAGGCATACTGTAAGTGGAGTGGAGTCCTGTGGCTTAGTTTTGCTCCTAGCTTAGCTAAGCTAGGGGGTGTGTCTAAACCTGCCTAGCACTCTTTACATTGCCTAAGCGGGTGCGCGTGCCGCACACCGGGTTTTAAAGGAAGAGAAAGAAAGTTAAACCAGGAAATAGCAGCACTGTGCACATATGAGCACTCAGTTTGCACGACGCACCCCCAGGCTTAAACAGGAAGGCAATAGGAAGGGAAAACAGCCATAGGAAGGTAATCAAAGAGAACTAGCATAGCTGGCAGGAGAAATGTATCAGAATCAACCAATTACACAGGCAGCAGACCAGCCCAGCCCAGAACACTACTACAAACTATGCAAACACCTTCCCCTCTGTTTTTTCCCACACAATACACCACCGGTGTATACAAGCAGGGAAATTTTAGCAAACAAACCTACAAAGTGAGAAGGGCTGCAGCAGGCAGCATAGAACAACATGTGCAAGAGGCTGAGGGTGGTGAGGATGTGAATGCTGCCGATCAACCTACAGTGAGGAGATGGAGAAGAGTGTACAGACCCAAGGTAACCTTGCTTTTGCGTCATCTTAAAAGTACTCAATTGTATTTATTACTGCTTGGTGTAACTCATTCTAAGCCTTTTAGTTTAAGCACTTGGGCTTCAGACCAGTTGTTTTACATTAGGAAGGTTTGTGGTCTGCACTGTGGTGGCAGGACAGGTAGCTTACATCCTTCTAAGTTGGGAACTGCTGATTGAGGGCTCAGTGTCTGTTATTCTAAAAGTGTATTAATTCTGTTTTAAGCACTTGGGCTTCAGGCCAGTTATTTTACATTAAAAAGGTTCGTGGTCTGCGCTCTTGTGGGAGGAAAGGCTGGACTCTGCCCTTCTAGCTGGGAATTTCTGGTTAAAGGCTTATAGTGCCTGCATATCAAAACTGCTTCTTACTGAAATTGGTACACCTTGTTTGCTGTAGCATAGACTAGATCCAGGCCTGATGAATCTAGCTTTGTTTGTATAACTTGAGCACTAATACAGGCATTCTTTAAAGTATTCAATTGTATTTATTACTGCTTGGTAGTAACTTGATTAAAGTGTAGCTATCATTCTAAGTCTTTTGGATTAAGCACTTGGGCTTCAGACCAGTTGTTTTGCATTAGGAAGGTTTGTGGCCTGCACTGTGGTGGCAGGACAGGTAGCTTACATCCTTCTAAGTTGGGAACTGCTGATTGAGGGCTCAGTGTCTGTTATTCTAAAAGTGTATTAATTCTGGTTTAAGCACTTGGGCTTCAGGCCAGTTGTTTTACATTAAGAAGGTTTGTGGTCTGCACTGTGGTGGCAGAACAGGTAGCTTACATCCTTCTAAGTTGGGAACTGCTGATTGAGGGCTCAGTGTCTGTTATTCTAAAAGTGTATTAGTTCTGGTTTAAGCACTTGGGCTTCAGGCCAGTTATTTTACATTAAGAAGGTTCGTGGTCTGCGCTCTTGTGGGAGGAAAGGCTGGACTCTGCCCTTCTAGCTGGGAATTTCTGGTTAAAGGCTTATAGTGCCTGCATATCAAAACTGCTTCTTACTGAAATTGGTACACCTTGTTTGCTGTAGCATAGACTAGATCCAGGCCTGCTGAATCTAGCTTTATTTGCATGCTTGTTGTTTATTTGCTTGTTATTTCCTTGAAATGCTAATTCCACATAAAACGCGGCTTTTCAGCGCTTCTGTTGATCCCTAGTAATATCTGCACTGCTTACTGTACTTATTTCCTTGTTTCACTTGAAAGAAAGTTACTGTTTGTCATTTTTGCATTTAAGTTACCTGTAACACATTGCATTTAAGTTACCTGGCACTTGCTCACTAAAGCAATTATATAAGTCAGCACTAAAATATTAAAAGCACTACACCCTCACAAACTCCCCTCAAGTACCTCGTTCCCCATTGGCCCTTTTTTTTTCAATTACAAAGGAATTCCCAATACTATTCTAGCATGTCCAAAGGTCAGTTGTCAATCTCCTCTCCGGTCCAGCTGGTGAATCTGGGAATCTTGAGGCATTGTTACAACTGCCTCATGTACATAGACAACCCTCTCCTCCTCCCAACAAATTCCAGCACATGTGAGAGATGCAACCATAAAGCCATACTGGAGGCTAAGCTCTCTCAACTCAGTACTGGCGAAACCAGTCAGGAGGAGAAGGAAACCACACTCACTACAATTCCAGTCTCACATAGACCTACCACGACAGCAAACCAAACACATAAACACACAAAAACATACTCGGAGGCTCTAAATAAAAATCTGCCTAAGCAGCAGAGACCTCCAAAGCAGACACCCAAGCAACCACTTCCCCAAAACAAAACACGTGCAACACATAGCTCACAAAGCCAGTGTGCCGAACAGTCACAGCCCTTAAGGCTAAACAACACACCTGATACACTTGTAATAGGTGACTCTATCGTCAGGCACACAGACGTCCCGCTCACCAGGCTGAACAAGGAGAAGGTCACGGTGAGCTGCCTGTCAGGCGCTAGGATTTGCCACATAACATAAGCATTCAGGTCACTCCAAGGCAAGTACAAATATGACTCAGTCATTGTCCATGCTGGTGTGAATGACCTAAGACGTACCTCCCTGGACTACATGAAAAGAGACATAGAGGAGCTCTCTGAGCAAGTAGGCCAGGCCAGTATGACTCTGAACTGGAGTAGCATCTTACCCTCACCAAGAATGATGCCACAATATGAAGACAAGATGATCAATTTCAACAATTGGCTTAAGTATTGGTGTCATTCAAAGGGGATCCAATGCCTGTCAGCCTGGGATGACATGCTCGACAAGCCACGATGCTTCGCTAGGGACGGCTTGCACCAGTCACCCCTGGGCTTTTGGATATTGGCAAAGGCTCTTGCTACCCCCATAGTGCCTTTTTAGGCAAGGATCAAAAGACAAACCCACCTCCATAGGTATCACAAGGGATAAGAAACTAAGAGTAATGCTACTCAACGCCAGAAGTCTAAACCTCAAGATGCACGCACTCGAAACTCTCCTTAGCACGGAGAACAATCGATATCTGTGCAGTAACAGAAACCTGGTTCAAGGCTCCCGAGAGCACCCCAGCACTACCAGGTTATACCTCATACCATGCTTTTTGGCCCCAAAACTTGGACCAAACTACAAAAGGAGGGGAAGTATCAATATTCGTCAAAGATACCCACACCTCCAGGTTGGTGGCACAGCACGAAGCATCAGAGACTATCCATGTGCAACTAACAGTGGGTAAAACTGCCTTCCAGTTTATAGTCTGATACAGACCACCCTCCCAAACCCAGGAACCCCACTCGGCCTTCCTGAGAACACTGGAAAATATGAAGGTCTCTCCAAACACCATTATATTGGGCGACTTCAACTACCCAAACATAGACTGGGAGCATTACTCTAGCTTCAACACCCTAGCCTAAAGGTTCCTAGAATTTATAAACTCAAATGTTATGGGACAACTTGTTACCACTCCCACAAGAGGGGAAAACATACTGGACCTGATCATCACCAACAAGGGGACTCTATGCTCCAGACAAGAAGTGTATCCCTCACTGGTAAGATCAAACCGTAAACTAATCTCACTGGATAATCACATCCCGACTCCACCCCCTGCCCTGAAAACCACAGTGAAAAACTTCTCTAAAGCAAATTTCACACACCTCAAAACCGAGGTGGAATCCTTCAAAGCCCCCGGGCCTGTGGAAAATATGGCCCAGACCACAGAATCCTTTATAAACGCATTCTATGAACACCTTCAGGAATGCATGGATCATGCAATCCCAAATAAAACCAAGACCCAATCCTCCAAAGGCAGACGTCCTGTCTGGTGGACCCCAGCCATAAACAAACTATACAATAGAAGGAGGAAGCTACTACATGATAGAGCAAAATCCCAAAAAGGGAAGGCATCTCTGATCAGTATTAGCAAAAAACTATGGGCACTCATAAAATCGTCTAAGGCCAGCTTCGAGAGAAAAATTGCACAGGACATTAAGGATAATCACAAGGCTTTCTTTAGTTATGTTAGGAACCTGGGTGGGAATTCCCAGATATGCTCAGAATTAGTCCAAAATGACAAAAAATACACTGAACCCACAGACATTGCCAACATCCTAGCCGACAGGTTCAGCGCAAACTCCCCCCCCCCCAAAAGGGCAAATATCTATCCCAGCAGAGTGCTGCCCCCCTGACATCTCAGATGCTCAGGTAAGAGCTGCCCCTCTCCGAAGCAAAAAACACATCATCAATGGGACCAGACGGTGTCCCGGGCTGCGTCCTACATGAACTCCCAAGAAGAGCTAAACCCAAACATAAAACTACTGTTCAATTTCAGCCTTACTACAGGATATGTACCCAAAGAGTGGCGTACAGCAACAGTGGTCCCTCTCCACAAAGGTGGTGCCTCAACGGATCCTGGAAACTATCGCCCCATAAGCCTGACTAGCTTGGTCTGCAAAGCTATGGAAAGGATCATCATGGACCTCATAAATAAAGATATTGGGGACCTACAGACACTGGATCCTACCCAGTTCGGCTTTAAGGGCAGATCCTGCCTCTTAAACCTGGTTGATTTCTTTGAAACAGTCACCAAGGCCATTGACGAGGGGAAGGTGGTCCACACAGCCTACCTGGACCTCGCAAAAGCCTTCGATACAATACCCCACTTGGCAATTATAGATAAGCTCACCAGCTTAAATATAAACCCCTATATCACTAGATGGGTTGCAAACTGGCTCAAGGACAGAACCCACATGGTTAGAATTGCTGGAGCCATGTCAGACTCCAAACCAGTTACAAGTGGCTTCCCACAAGGCTCGGTCCTGGGACCTCTCTTGTTCGGTATATATTTCTCGGAGGTACAGGCCAACACGGAAGGACTGTGGCTGACCAAGTTCACAAATTACTGCAAACTGGGCGCCATAATCGACTCTCCAGCCGACACAAGCATCCTCCAAAAGGGCCTCACAGAAACAGACAACTGGTGCCAGAGCCATGGCCTCAAGCTAAATGCCAAAACGTGTATAGTCATCCCCTTTGGCAAAAACAAAGTGCCCACAAATTACCACATAGGTGGCAATCCATTAAGTACAGAAGAAGTAATTAGAGACCTGGGGACCCAAGTTGATAGCAATCTCTCATTTGACAACCATGTGGCCAAAGTGGTTAGAAAAACATTTTATATAGCCCACCTAATCATGAAGGGATTCACATCTAGATCAGGGGAGGTCATTGTGCCTCTTTACTCATCCCTCATCAGGCCCATAATTGAGTACAATGCCCCTTTTGGGATGTACCTTACCAGACACCTGCAGCAACTGGAAAAACCCCAAAAGTACCTCACCAAGAGGATCAAAGGGCTCAAACAGATGCCATATGCTGCCCGGTTAAAGAAACTCCAGCTCTACTCGCCTACTCACATCTGAGCCTGACGTATAAAGCCATGTCCAACCCGGAATTAATGGACATGCTACACCTCAGAAAATCCAAATCCCATCGAGCTACGTGCTCGAGAGACTTGAACCCTCAGCACTGAAATAAATAGGACATGCTGGAGGGACAGATTCATAACCCAGAGGCTCCCTTCACTCTGGAATAAAATCCAAGTCCAGGTTAGGCAGAGTCCCTCATTGACTCTCTTCAAGAGGAATCTTGACGAGTGGATGGGAGATCATAGGTTTACCCCGGGTATCACTTCTGCGTCACTGTTAGACAGAGGACACAGTATACTAACCTCGAAAAAGGGCATAGCAAAATTAATTTAAAATGGGTGGTGAAAGCCAAACACACTCTGGCTAGGCTTATAAATGCCCTAGGGCAGATAGCCTAGTATGAACCTATGAACCAGGGGTTACATGAGCTGGAGATAGTGGAGCACTATAGGGTGGACAGAGACCTCCTACAGCAAATTGTTGAGCTGTGCTGGCCACACCTGACACATCAAAATGACCAAGGGGAACTCATCCCAGTGGATACCAAGGAATGTGTAGGCCTAGGAATACTAGCCACAGGTACCTCCCAAAGCTCAACTGGGTATATCAAGGGGATCTCACAGGCATCAGCATCCAGAGTATTCCACTAGTTCCTGGATGCCATGTCAGCACATGCCGGTGAACATGTATATTTCCTCAACACCTGTGAGGTGTTGGCCAGCAATATGCGTCTCTTCCTCAGGATAGTCTGCTGTTTGGTGGAAGTGGGTGCTATAGACTGCACGCACATATGCATCAAAGCACCATCCGATGATCAGGGTAGGTCCTACATCAAATGCAGGGGCATCCCCTCCATCAACTGCCAGGTCATCTGTGATGCCCAGGGCATTATAATGAATGTGTGTGTTGGCTGCCCTGGAAGCTATCACGAAATGCACACACACCTGAAGAAGAACACCATAATGAGGCACATGCACAGACCAGACGTATAATAGAGTGTGTGTTTGGGAAGCTCAGGTCACGGTTCCGGTGTCTGAACACATCCAGTTGAGCCTTGCAGTACTCACCAGGTACATGTACCCAAATTGTTATGGTATGCGCTATGCTACACAATATGATCCTGCAGGAAGAATGAATGTGTGTGCTGGCTGCCCTGGAAGCTATCACAATTCCCACATATGGCATCTGACACAGCTGTACCAGAGATTTGCCAATGGGGACATCCCCTATGGTCACCTAGTGGGGGATGCTGGTTACAAACTGGAGCCATAGCTGATGACACTCATCAGAAATGCACACACACCTGAAGAAGAACACCATAATGAGGCACATGCACAGACCAGACTTATAATAGAGTGTGTGTTTGGGAAGCTCAGGTCACGGTTCCGGTGTCTGAACACATCCAGTAGAGCCTTGCAGTACTCACCAGGTACATGTACCTAAATTGTTATGGTATGTGCTATGCTGCACAATATGATCCTGCAGGAAGAGCATGGGAAAGGGCCACACAGCCCCCCGCCAATGCCAAGGCCTGCACAGGAGGAGGAACAACCTGAGCCTGCCCCAGTAGGCAGATTGGAGGCGTGCCCAGTATGCCAAAGCTGCGGCAACGAGACAACGCATAGCACATACACTGAAACAGTAGGGACCCAGGGAATGACACCTCTCTCTGACTCGCACATACAGTAAAAGGGATGCCAAACATAACACTACTTGTGCTCAACCATAGGTAGGTACTAGGCTATCTGCCCGAAGGCATTTATAAGCCTAGCCAGAATGTGTTGGCTTTCGCCGCCCCCTTAGATTAGTTCCCTGTGCCTCTGTCCAGCAGAGCCACTGAAGTGATCTCCGCGGTAAACTTTGTTTCCCATCCACTCATTAAGGTTTCTTTTTAAGAGTGTTAGCAAGGAGGTGTGCCTAATGTAGATTGGAATCTTGTTCCAAAGCATGGGAAGTCTCTGGGACAGGAATCTAACCCTCCAGCACGTCCTATATATTGTTGTGGTGGGGTTTAGATCCCTATAGCATGTGGCTCGAGGGAATAAGGTTTTGGTGGAGCATGTCCATCAATTCTGGGTTGGACATTGCCTTGTTTGTCAGGCAGAGATCACCTCTGAGTAGGCGGTATGCAACAGAGTACAGCTGGAGTTTCTTCAGTCGAGCTGCATAGGGCATCTGTTTGAGGCCAGTGATCCTCTTGGTGAGGTACTTCTGTGGTCTTTCCAGCTGTTGCGCTGTTGCAAGTGTCTTGTATGGAACATCCCAAATGGGGTGTTGTACTCTGATGGGACTGATGAGTGATAAGTAGAGGGGCACAATGACCTCTTTTGATCTGGATGCAAACCCATTTTTGATTAGGTGGGCCACACAGAAGGATTTTCTAACCACTTTGGCAATGTGATTATCAAAAGTGAGATTACTATCTACGTGGGTCCCCAGATCCCTTATTATATCTTCCGTATTTAGGGGACTACCACCTATGTGGTAGTTTGTGAGTACTTTGTTTTTTTCAAAAGGGATGGCTATGCACTTTTTGGCATTTAGCTTGAGGCCATGATTTTGACACCGCGTATCAGTCTTAGTTAGACCCTTTTGGAGGATGTCTGTGTCAGCCACAGAGTCAATTACAACCCCTAGTTTGCAGTCATCTGCGAACATGGTCAGCCATAGTCCTCCTATGCTTGCCTGTACCTCTAAGAAGTATATGCTGAACAGGAGGGGTCCTAAGACGGAGCCCTGGGGAATGCCACTTGTAAATGATTTAGAGTCGGACCTAGCTCCCGCAACTCTCACCATGTGGGTTCTGTCCGTGAGCCAGTTGGCAACCCATCTTGTGGCGTAGGGGATTATGTTCAGGCTGGTGAGCTTGTCTATAATACCAGAATGGGGAATGGTGTCGAAGGCCTTTGCGAGGTCAAGGTTGGCTGTGTGTACCACCTTTCCCTTGTCTACAGCCTTGGTAACTGTCTCAAAGAAGTCCATCAGGTTTAGGAGGCATGACCTGCCCTTAACAAAGCCGAACTGGGTAGGGTCCAGTGTTTGGAGGTTCCCAATGTCTCTGTTAATGAGTTCCATGATGATGTGCTCCATAGCCTTGCAGACCAAGCTAGTCAGGCTTATAGGGCAATAGTTCCCAGGGTCTGTTGTGGCTCCACCTTTGTGGAGCGGAATAACCATTGCTGTGCGCCACTCTATGGGTACGTAGCCTGTGGTAAGGCTGAGTTTGTACAGTGTATTTAGGTGAGGGGGTTAGTTTGTCTTTGAGCTCGTGTAGGACGTAGCCTGGGACACCGTCCGATCCCACTGATGCTGTGTTTTTGGCTTTGGAGAGGGCTGTTTTAACCTGAGTGTCTGTGATTTCAGGGACTCTACATTCTTCTGGTATGGTTATGGGCCCTTTTGGGGGTGAGAGGGGGGATGAGGCTTGCACTGAACCTATCTGCCAGGATGTTGGAGATATCGGTCGGTTCAGTGTATTATGTGCCATTCTGCACTAACTCTGAGCAGATCTGAGCACTGCCACTTGACATAGCTAAAGAATGCCTGTGGTTATCTTTGGAGTCTTTGGCAATATTTCTTTCGAAGCTCGCCTTGGATGATTTTATGACGGATTGTAGATTCTTGCCAATACTAATCAGGGATGTCTTCCCTTCTTGGGATTTTACTCTTTTCTGTACTAGTTTCCTCCTTCTATTGTATAGCTTGTTTATGGCAGGATTCCACCAGACTGTTTTTTTTTTTCTTGGAGGAGTGAGTCCTGGTTTTGCTTGGGATGGCACGATCCATGCATTGTTGTAGGTGCCCATAGAATGCATTAGTAAAGGATTTTGTAGCTTGGACAGCGTTATCCTTCAGCATGGGGGCTTTGAAATTTTCCACCTCGGTCTTAAGTAATGTAAAGTTTGCTTTTGAAAAAAGTTTTTCACAGTGATTTATTTGCCCAGGGGTGGGAGTGGAATCTGGATATCCCAAGTGATTTGTTTATGATCAGATCTAACCAGCGAGGTTGACCTCCGGTGTTGACCTCGCTCATGTTGGTGATGACCAGGTCCAATATGTTGTCACCTCTGGTGGGAGTGCTGACCAGTTGAACCAGGGCATTTGAGTTTAAAAATTCTACGAAATGTTGGGCAAGTGAGCTAGTAATCGAGTAGTTTTCCCAGTTAATGTTTGGGTAATTGAAATCACCCAATATTAGGGTGTTTGGTAGGACCTTTATGTTTCCCAGTGGTTTCAGAAATGCAGAATGTGGGGGTTCTGGGAAATGGTGGGTGATCTGTAGCAAGCTATAATTTGAATTGCAGTTTTGCCTGTTAGTTGCACATGGATGATCTCTGAAGCATCGTGCTGTGCCACTAACCTGGAGGTGTGGGTATCCTTGATAAATACAGATATGCCCCCACCTTTTGTATTTCGGTTCGGGTTCTGTGGCCAAAATGTATGGTATGAGTTGTAGCCTGGTAGTGTTGGGGTGCTCTCTGGAGTCTTAAATCAGGTTTCTGTTACTGCACATATATTGATTTTCTCCACAGTGAGGAGTGCCTCGAGTGCGTGCATTTTGAGGTTTAGATTTCTGGCATTGAGGAGCATTACCCTCAGTTTTTTGTTACTTGTGCTATTTACGGCGTTGGGTTTGTCTTTTGAGCCTTGCCTAAGAAAGGCACTATGGGGGTGGTAAGAGCCTTGGCCAGTATTCGAAAGCCTAAGGGTGACAAGTGCAAGCTGTCTCTAGCGAAGCAGCGTGGCTTGTCGAGCATGTCATCCGAGGCAGACAGACATTGTATCCCCTTTGAATTACACTGGAAACTTAGCCAATTGTTGAAATCGAGATTTTTTTCTTTATACCGTGGTATCATTCTTGGTGAGGGCAGGATGCTACTCAGGGTCAGGGTCATACTGGCCTGGGCTACGTGATCAGAGAGCTCTTCCATGTCTCTTTTCATGTAGTCCAGGGAGGTACGGCTCAGGTCATTCACACCAACATGGACAATGACAGAGTCATATTTGTACTTGTTCTGGAGTGACCCGAGTGCTTGTGTTATGTGACGGATCCTGGCACCCGACAGGCAGCTAACAGTAACCTTCTCCTTATTCAGCCTAGCGAGTGGGACGTCAATGTGCCCGACTATAGAGTCACCTATTACTACTATGTTGGGTATGTTATTTTGCCTTAAGGGTTGTATTTGCATGGCACACTGGTTTTGTGAAGTATGCGTTTCATGGTTTGTACAGGGTGTGTACTATGTGCATCTGACATAGGCAGCCCTGCAGCACCACCCTCAATACTGAGACACCCACAAGGTAAGTGACTCACACATGCCAGTCAGGGGGTGTAGACAAACACAAAGGCTGTGCTATGGCCTCTGAATGATACCCCCCAAGCCTACACAAACAGATGACAGCAGGTCAGGCAGTGGGATGTCAGCTCTGAAGGGTAGGAAGTCTGAAACTAATATGTCGATAAATAAAAGCTAAAATCTGTAGTACACTAGCATGCCTCTACGCAGCATGATAGGTAAGACTACAGAATGAAATGGAGTACCTGACATACCAGTACAGTCACAGCAAATGTGTACAAGTGTAAGGTGTGCCCTCCCATCCTACTTAGACATGTAGTAACAGGGTGTGCCCCCCCCAATCCTGTGTAGACATGTAGAAATACGTGTGCCCCCCCATCCTACGTAGCAATGTAGTAACAGCCAGGTGTGCCCCCCAATTCTGTGTAGAAATAGTCATGTGTGTCCCCCCCATCCCATGTAGAAATGTAGTAACAGTCAATGTCATGTGATCGACGGATACCCTGCAGAAACATTATGCTACCTGTAGGTGTACAACACATAGGTCAGCACTGCATTACAGACTACCTGGACTTGATCCACACATTCAATACAGACGGGCATACTGGGTATGCTCACATACTTAGAGAAATGAAGGCAATGTCAGTCAATAACACACTGAAATATCACATTGGGCAAGCTCACACACTTAAATACATGAAGGCCCTGTCTGCAAACACCAGTGCACCAGACATAACTGGCAGTCGCAGATGTTAGTGCAGACACTCCTCAGTATGCACCATACAAGCTTTGCACACACAGTGGACAGAAATACAGACATATATCTAAGGACAACACACTATAATAAGCCAAACGTAGAAGTACATAAATGTGTGGAAGAGGGTGACTGTGACAAGCAGCCATCCAGGCCTGTCCCACCCAGCACACAGCCAAAGGGCCACAACCACATAATGATCTGATGTCACTCACTGTAGATACTAGCCACAGGTATCTGTCAGCAGTACAGACTATGTGGTGCACATGCTAGCTGTGCAACATGACTGTACAAGGAAGGGGTCATCCAGCATCTGTATACACCTACCTGTGAAATATGACCCTGTGTGTGCTCGCATGTGGTGTGTCAACCTCTGGATGAATGGTTTATGGCCCTTGCACACACACTGCCCCCCCATAGCCCTACTATGACAAGCCTTACTATGACAAGCCTGCCTCGGTCATCCACTGTGAAATACACCTTTGGGAGAGTTGTAGCCCAGTAATCTCTGTGGCGCATCCCAAAACTGCATACTGCTGTAGTGTGATAAACTAGTTAGGTAGGAGTTCTAATCCCAGACTTGGCAAGTGTGTGCAGTGTGTGTGTGTCTGTCTCTGTCTGTCTAGAGAGCAACGCTTTTTAGGGTAGTCACACTCCCTACAATTGAAATGCACTACGTTGGCAAGGCTGCTGATATCATCCACCTAGAAATACACCTCTGGGAAGGCTGTAGCCCAGTAATCTCTGTAGCGCATCCTATAACTGTGTACTGCTGTAGTGTGATACATTAGTTAGGTAGATGTTGTAATCCCAGACATGGCGTGTGTGTGTGTGTGTGTGTGTGTGTGTGTGTGTGTGTGTGTGTGTGTGTGTGTGTGTGTGTGTGTCTGTGTAGACAGTAATGCTTTTTAGGGTAGTCACACTCCCTACAATTCAAATGCACTACTTTGGTAAGGCTGCTGATGTCATCCACCTAGAAATACACCTCTGGGAAGGTTGTAGTCTAGTAATCTCCATAGCATGTGCCTCAACTGCATACTGCTGTAGTGTGATATAGAACTCTGGCATGGTTCTATTCCCACCCATGGCTGTTCTGGATGTTTTCTGTGTGTTTCAATGTCTGTCTAGGGAGCAATGCATTTTAGGCTAGTCACACTCAGTACATTTCAAATGCCCTACTTTGGCAATCCTGCTGATGTCATTCATTGTGAAATACACCTCTGGGGAAGAAGTTGCCAGTAATCCCCGTGGTGCGTCCTATAAAAGCTCCATGCTATAGTGTGATATAGACTTCTGTTAGGGGTTCTATACTCACACATGTCAGTTGTGGATGTTTTGTTTGGGTTTCAATGTCTTTGTAGGGAGCAATGCATTTTAGCCTAGCCACACTCACTACATTTCGAATGTCCTACTTTGGCAATTCTGCTGATGTCATCCAATGTGATATACGCCTTTGAGGAAGGAGTACTCTAGTAATCTCCGTGGTGCATACTATAGCTGCACAGTGCAATAAACTAGTTAGGTAGGGGTTCTACTCATAGACATGACAGGTGTGTGTGTTTGTAACTCATATCCTGTGTGGAGGTAGGTGTGAGTGGGTGACACCTGGGCCCAATGTGAAGCGGGTTTTGCAAATTTCTTATATGGTGGCCCTAGTATATATCACAATGTCCACCGTACAGGGATAACAGATGTGAAATAGCCGAGAAGATGGGGTGCAAATTCATACGTATACATGTGACATCAAGGTCAGGCAATCACAGTTAGCAACCCCAGTATTACCCAGAGCACACTCTCAATCCATGTCTCACACACACACACACACACACACACACACACACACACACACACACACACACACACACACACACACATGCCTAGGCAACAGCCAATATGTGGGTAGTACACTGCATACTGGCCACTGATAGTAACTATGGAGTGATTGCAGTGGGCTACAGAGGGCATGGCACCCTGTTCATTTGTCCAATAGGCACGCACATGCAGACAGTGCACCTTCCCCATGTTCCCCACTGGACACCTGCAACACCTGTGGTGCCATCACATGTGACCCACAAAGGACATACTATGCATGAAAACATGCCCTGCACAGACAAATGCCACTGACACCAGGGAATGCCGTCAGCATGCTATCAATGTAGGTGCAGGGTAAACCTGCTGTCTATTACCACACCACAGGTTGCCAAGACTGGCACATCTAATGATAATCTGTGTACACAACATGGGCCAGACACCCCAGGTACAGTTCCACATGTCACTGTACATGCATGTGGGAGGTGTGCACATCCCAGACACCGTCCATGTCACTGACTAAGGAACACATACATGGCAAGCGATGCACAGCATTGGCCACACACAACAGTCACACAGGTGACTGGATGGGGGATACAATTCCCACCTGTGTGGGCAAATTCAGAATCCACAGCTCTGAGCCACAATGCAGACCATTGTCATGTGGCTTCATGCCAAGGTATACCCATCACCTAGCCTTGTATAGCCATCTGGCACAGTTGCCCACCACACACCTGTGCAGAAATGCACCCATGCATGTCAGTTCTGGCACCCTGTGTCTTTGTGTGTATGTTGTATGATGCGTATGACCACATCCACACTCACTACAACCTCCACTGGCATACTGAAGCATGCTGTCTGATGTCAGACACCTCTGCATAACCTTTGCCCATATAACCTCCGTATGACCCATGTGGTGCATGTGATACCTACACAGTAATGTGTTGTGGCAATCTCACTAGTGATGAGTTGCAATCCTGGCCCTGTCAAGTGTGTCAATGTGTGTGCGTCCCTGTGAGAGTGTGGCTGTGTTGACGCTGGCACCTGTTCATGCGGACAGGCATGTGTACTTCATCTACCGTATAGCTACCATATCCGTTGCAGATGTCACTCACCATCACATATATATTCTGAGGGCTCCACAACAGGTAACCTATGTGACGCATCCAATAACTGCATAGAACTGTGATAGCACTACATAGTTTTCAGGGGTTTGATACCCTGTGCTGGTAGGTGTGCAACACAAACATGGTTAAGTTTTACTCTCCCACCCCTCATCGACTTGTCTTTGCCTCTGCCTCTCTCATTCCCTCACTGGTGGATGTGGAGACCTACACCAGCATGTGTATTTTAGGCAATGCTCATGATCAGCTGATGGCATCTGCATGAATTCCAGCCCTCCCCTAGCTGATTGCATGTGGAATAGCTGTGGTAACATTCTCATAGCCAATTGCATGGAAACACCCTCCAATATCTAGGAACATCATGTTGGGCCTTTTCACTCACTGTGAGCAGGAACTTGATCTGTTTGGCAAACAGCATCTCAGATGGATTGGAGATTTACCTTTGACAATATACACTGTGGCAACAGGCCAACACACACGAGGGGGATGTGCCTGACCTGACTACAGACTCCAAGTGTTGCTAAACTGCATTCAGAGGAATTTTGGTTTAACAGGGTGTGTGCAGATATGCCTGTCCTACATGTATTAATACCTGCCATATCAGTTCTATGTTTATGAGGATTCCCCATCTGTAGGGTCATCTGCAGACTGGGCAGTGTGTGGTGCCTTTGGTTTCATGTGTTACCCACAGTGCATGCATCTCAACTGCAGAAGGTACTGTGATGATTGCAGTCTGTAGATGGTGAAAGCTGTGACAGTTACTGACTTCATATCCCTCATAGGACATATGTTGCGACAAACTCTGTTACAACAGTAAATGCATGATGTTATCACAGCAACATGTCAATATTAGCCCTGTGTATGCGCTTCCAGCCACAACTCTGTCAGCCTTTGTACATATGCCATGCATTAAGAGGTGCATATGTGCTGTACACCATGATAGTGTCATCATATCTGATAACAAGCCAGTGAGATATCAGACTGCTACACGTTATGCACAGTACTGAGGTCTGTGTACTTATGATGAATGTTGACAGTGTGTGTATTGTTAATAATGTACCTTGGCCTGTGTACAGACTGTGGTAGAAGTCATCATTCCAGGTCCCGTCCTATCTGATGTTACATGCTGCTCCACTGTATGTTACCTTATAGGCTTACATGTTTGTAGGGCCATACACACACATGTCCCATACCACAGACAGGCATCAGGCCACACTGTGTAGTGGCCCAGTATATGTAGGGTTAATGTGGGAGTGGCACATATGAATATGGTGTTGGACAGATAGTCCATACACTGTAATATCATGCTAGCTTACCATATGTGGCTGTGTTCACATTGGTTGTGGTTATGCACTTTCACACAGATGTATCTTACCCTGTGCTGTGACATGCCTGTAGTGCCTGCTATATACAGGTACATGTGCATTCCTCCATAGGAGATGTAGGCCAGTGTTGAGCCAGTCTGCCTGTAGCCTGCACAGTGCTTTGTTACATGCCTTACAGCTTAGTGTACTTACCCAGTGAGATGTCATGTCCAGATACTTGCCAGATGTACTGCTACTGGGCCTCCCTTAACAGTCATGTATGTCAGACAGAGCGGTGGGATGCTGTACAGATGTATGTCAACATCTAGTGGGTAGTATGTGGCCATGGCACCTCTGTACCAGCAGTTATGTGTCAGGACAGACAGGGGTTTGTGAATGCATAACCTATGGGGGCAAATGTATACCAGTCATTATGTGTTATACCCATCTACATGGCTAACATCCATATTGTCAGGCTTGGTCCACATGTTCTGCACTAAGGGGTTCTGTATATACCTCTGGACTGTACAGAGTGTGTCAGAATGTCCACATCTAATGGCCAATATCTCTGCTGTAGTCCACAGGAGCATTACGTGCTTGCAGCGGTACTGTACTATGATGTCCTTAGGATGTCTGTTAGCAGCCAATGGCGCACATGCGAAAAGCAGATGTGACCTCCCACACACACCATGTCTGTGAAGACAATCCCTATTACAGTAGTAATACTCTACTAATATACCTGCTATACATACCTGACATCCCCTTGCACTATGAAGTTGGGACTATAGGGGCTGAGGTAGGGCTACACCCCATGTTCTGGACATACAGTCAATATATATGTACATATGATTATCCAGATATCTATATAGATAATTACACATGTACATATTGACATATATAGATGGGTGTGTATATGCACATAGATATGCATATACACACCCAGATATATACATATACAGAGCATTATATATCTACACATATACAGATAGAAATACATATGCACATATACGTATACCACGCTGCCATTCCTGCCAGCAGTTCACTGCTGTTGTATTCCCCACACATACGGTGGGACTTGGGCCATATATGTGTAGCCTTCACCTACACAATACATGTGTGCCCATATACACTCCAGAGGCCAGTGTGTAACAGTGGTATATGGCCCTGTATTACTGAGTCTAGGGAGGATGCACCATACATAACCTAGGCTGTTATAAAATGTGGGGGTATCAGGGGTGAGCTGCCTTAAGGTATCAGGATGTACAGTAACATACATTTAAGCTATCTTGACATTGCTTACATAAAGTGGGTTACTGCAGGCCTCCTGCCATACAGACTGTTCTGTTTGCCAGTGTGCTTGTGATGGTATCAGTTATGCCTTGTTATGTAACAGTTACATCCCATTTGGTCAACTGAAGTCTTTACCACCTAGTGATTGTGTATAGAGTGTAGATAGAGGCTGCTGGACTATACACCTGCATCACTTACTGTTGACTGTGTGGTATCCTGTGGCCCAGTCTGTCTTCACTATTGTACGATTTGGAGGGCTTGGCCTGGACAGCAACAGTTGTGAATCTTTCCAGACTAATGTATTGGTTTCACAGCTGCATTACTCTGTTTATATGGATGTCAGTGTCTGAACAGCTATATGATATGGCAAATAGTACACAAATAAAGGTTTCCATTTCTGCAAATCTGTGTGTGGTGTTTTATCCTATGCCCTCTCTATGGGTATATGTTGCAGGCACCGAATGTCATTTGTATGGGTGGCTCATTCAGTGTCCAGTTGTTAGGGTGTTAACTGTAGGCATGGTGGCTGTTCCATATTGTGTGCGCCTACTACATAAGTATCTTATTAAACATATCTCTGCGTGTGTATGTGTAGTCACGTGTGTGTATATATATATATATATATATATATATATCTGCATATATGTGTCTGTGTATATGTATCCTAGGGATGTTGATAGCTTCCACTTTTTAAATTTCCTATGGGAGCCAGACTGTACTGCATGATGTTACCAATACCAGCCTGACATCATACAGGTGGGTTTATAGTACTGTTAACATCTTGTGCCCATGTCGTGTCAGGACCTGGTTATGGTATCTGCAACACTTGGTAGTGTATCGCAGGGCGGACGTGTTTGGCTGTGGGGGTGTGGGTATACCTATTCGTACAAGACTGATATCGATTGGGGCCTCTCAACCCCATTAACGGTGCATGTGGACACACATGATTTGTTAATCTCCCATTGATATCTACACATGTCCATATATACCTATATGGATATATATATCTGCTTACATATATATAACTATGTCCGAATATACCTACATAGATATATATCTAACTTGCTGTGTATATGTAGACATATATATGTGTTGTGACGGTGCATGTGGACACACATGATTTGTTAATCTCCCATTGATATCTACACATGTCCATATATACCTATATGGATATATATATCTGCTTACATATATATAACTATGTCCGAATATACCTACATAGATATATATCTAACTTGCTGTGTATATGTAGACATATATATGTGTTGATGTAGACATTCGCGTGAATATATGTTCAAATACATATATATATACACACATATATATATATATATATATACATATATAAACAATACACATATATAGATATGTTGTTGTTTAGATATTAATATATTTACACACACACACACACACACACACCTACATGTTGGACTACATTCTCTGTACTGTTTAATGACTGTGCTGGATGATATGTTTTTGAAATCACCAGGGTTATGTATATCTGGCTTGGCTTAGTGGTAAATCACTTTATCTATGGTGTGCAGGGTCCTGGGTTCGAGCCTTGCAGAGGCTGTTTATTTTGCAGCTTGGCAGAACACGGGTCATTGGATACAGAGTGATTAAGGCAATTTAAAGCAATTGTAAGCAGGTTTGCGCAGAGGTAAGCACTGATAACTTCCGGTTACAGTTTCTTATACTCAGTTAGCTTCTAAATTGCTTAACCAGTGTAGGCATCGCTTACCCCAGTGCAAACAGGCTTAGACCCGCTTACTGCTACTTAAAAGTGCTTACTCTTACACTTCTAGACCAATAGCTGCAGAGACAAGGGCTAAAGGAGGTGTTTCAGTATAATCAATAGCAAGCATACCTCTAGGATGGTCTAATAGGATAACGTGTTGGAGTTCCTCCACATGCAGATTACCGTATACAAAATCCCATACCATGTCTTAGCCAGCTATAGGTCATCCTCCATGTCCCAAAAAGCTCACAATGCTTACTTGGACCTAATGGAGACACTTACCATCCAACCTAACACTTTACTCATGGGAGACTTAAATTAACCCTCTATAGACTGGGAATCCTATACGGCCTCAAAACTACAGGCACATAGATTCCTGGACTTTGTAAATACAAACACTCTTGACCAAATAGTGAACACACCCACTAAAGCTCCAACTTACTAGACCTTGTGCCTTCAAATATGAGAGAATGCTGCACCCTCCCCAAATGTTGTAAGGTCTGACCATAATGCCATCTCCTTTGAAAAAAAAAAAAAAAAACAACTCTGTAATTCCATTAAAACCAGTAACAGTTAAGAACTATTCCTAAGCAAATTATCTTTTATTAATTCATGGTTTATCAATATTCCCTGCACCTATGATGCTTCTTGAATAGTCTAAAATATGACTTAACAGGACGCCTGGAGTCATTATTTAACTATGGTCTTAAAACAGGCTTTGTACCATGTTAATGTCACATCTCCCCCCTTTCATAAGGGAGGACCCTCAACAGATCTTGGAACTACAGACCCATGAGTCTGGCTAGTCTCATTTGCTAAGCCATGGAAAGAACTATCAAGGAAATTATCAGCAAGGACATAGAAGATCTCCAGATACTGGATCCATCCTCACTCTGGGCTTTGTCAAAGGAAGGTCATGCTTACTGAATCTGGCGGACTTCTTTGAAAAGGTCACTATGGCAACAGATGATGTATACTGCCTACCTAGATCTGGCTAAAGCACACTGGACAGATAGCTAGCTCACTGATAGGGCATAGGAGGTTAGAAGGGGTACAGCCACAAAGAGACCAGTCACTACTGGAGTCCCCCAGGGTTCTGTGCTGGGCCCACTCCTCTTTAGCATCTACTTTTCAGATGTCAAAGCCAATGTCAAAGGCCTTTGGCTAAACAAGCTCGCAGATGATTGCAAACTGGAAGCAGTCATTAAAACCCTGATTTCTTCCCAGAGCCTAAAAATAAGGGGAAAATAATTTTACGCACTCTGGATGTCCACAAGCAACACATGTACTGCATTGGCAGGACAAAAGCTTTCAGGACTTCTGATCAACTATTTCCTGTGAAGGTAAGAAAAAGGGACAATCAATGTCAAAAAAATTTCCAAATGTATCATTCTACTGCTTTTTGTTACTCACCATAATAAGACACTTCCAGGCAAAGTAAGGGCCACCTCTATCAGGAGCCACCCCCATCTTAGGCTGCACATATTCCTAGATGGATGGTTCCTTCTCATGTATGCTCATTATATGCTTCCATGCTCATGGAGGGTCTGCAGTAGTACATTAGTCCCTTTCTGGGAGAACATGTTAAAGCACTTAGGTGTCATTAAATCTACACTGGGGTAACAAAAACTCCTCCACAGTGATGAGGGTGAGCTGCAATGATGGGCCCTTACCCATACCTCATAGTTTTTTGATGTTCCTCAACATCCCTCCTGAAATTATTATTAAAAAAAAAAAAAAAAAAGGTGGTAGATTACATGTATAATGACTACAATTAAGAGAGTTATAGACTTATTTTAGATTTTCTTTTAGTTCAGAAAAAGCATGTTAATTCATTCTCTTATTATTTCGTCTCAAATTAATAGTACTGACATTTTGAAACATGCCCGATTGTCCCAGATTATTTCTGGATTTGTCCCTGATTCTGGGGGTAAGAAGATGAGAGCTATGCCATTACTCATGACTGTCCTCTTCTGTGCAATGCCATGGGCCTTGTTGCTGTCCTTCATGGCACTGTTAGTGACCCTGTGATAGCTGTCCTTCTGTGACCGCTAACTGCATTAAAATTCATCCCCAGCTCATGCTAACACACATTCATAGATGGATGGTTCCTTCTCATGTGTGCTCAGTATGTGCTGTCCATGCATATGGAAGGCCTGCAGTGGCACATTGGTCTCTTCCTGGGAGAACATTTTTAGGCAAGTATTCTGTTTAGGTGTCATTAATCTACATGTGCATGTAGGCATGCATCAGTGGTCAGTGACTGGGCAAAAAATGTGCAGTACCATCTATACTGGTGACACACATGTGGCAACAGTGCCACCATAAGGAGACATGTCTATCACACTCCAGCTTCATGAGACATATCCATGTAGTGGTCAATATGGCAGCATGTGGACGGACTGTGTTTGGGTATACACCCTGTCAACAGCCTCCAGTTACCAGTGCTCAAGAAAACACTATCGCTCAAAGTATTTAACTTATTTATTTTAGCTGGGATACAAGATCTGAACTGCCTACACATAGTCAGGTGTTCCTAAGCTTAATTCTGGTGGCTGCAAAAAAAAAAAAAAAAAACAATTACTAGAAAATTATATGAAGTGCTGAATATAGTACAAGAAAATAACTGGAAGTGGGAGCTATAGAAAATGGACGGGAACAAATTTTGTAGAGAAAAAAATGGAAATTGTGGGAACAATACATGCAGAGTAATGTTTTGGAGAAGGAGTGAGATTTAATGAAAGGCAGGAATTGAGCAATTTATATAATGTTGGTTTGATGAGTTACAGAAACAAATTTGGTTTGTTTTCTTTTATGTAAATGTATGTTTGCACTTCTTAAATGACAATTCAATAAAGATGTTAAAAAAAAGAAATCCCTGTCATTCCATACAAAAATATATCGTTTAGCGGAGATGTTTATATAGCATGAGTAATAACACACTAGAAAACAGGTCTTTAGATAGCATTTTTACATTGACTGAATTAGGGCATTTAGGCAGTAGATAGAGACAGATGCATGCCTATTTGCAGAGAGTAATTAAATGAAGTAAATGTTTTACAAAACAAGATTTACACAGTGATCAGAAAACAGAGAAAGTAGTAGGATATATTTCTATTTAGATAAAGAATATCACTTGAGAAGATAGGTATGGTAGTAATGTACCTAGAGAAGATATTTTGATTACGGATGGTGGAAGGCACTGTATATTGTTTACTTTGATGTGTGCTCCCTGCTACAGAACTGAAGGAGAATGGAGGAACATCTTTAAAATAATGCACCTGCTGAACTGTTAGGTGAGCACTTGAGGTGTGCAGCTACAGTAATCGATCTCAAATTGCTCTTAACTGTGCCTGATTTGACAGAATGGCCTTCTTTTTGATTCAAGTTTTAGCGACGGTTCTTCATAACATCATTCATTATTTAAGGAAACAATTAAAGATTACGGTCAGACAGTAATACTAGACATTGTATGCTCGTTATTGAGAACACATTTTGATGAAAAATATGTGGTTCTGTTCACTTTCTAAATTAATTGCAGTGTTACTTAAAACTTTCCCTGAAGTGGGGTCTTTGAAATGTAATTCAAGTTGTGATGTATGCTGAGAGATAGTGAGAGGTTCACTGTTTGTGAAGGTGAACTGAAGCCAAATGATGAGGCTTACATTTCAGTGATCCATTCTGTAAATTTTATGACCTCAGAATCATAGCCACTGCATTATACCCAGGGAGTGGAGAGATGCTTCTCATATACCATGCATGCAACAGTTTAGCAGACTGTATGTAATGAATGGGGAACTGTTTTTGGCAAAGTTCTCTGTATTTCTTCTATCCATCAGTAGGGTACAACCACCGCAGCTGTAATACGTCCATGCTATTCTTAGAACAGGCAGGTATTATTTTGTGTTGTGCCCTGTCCTTATCAATTTTCCCAAGTTATGCTGAGACTTAGTGAATGGCCAACCTGTTAACTTAGGTTTACTGGAAGTTGTATTTTTAATATCTTTGTTCTGTAACCAAGTCAGCTTGACTCATACTGTATCAATTTAGAATGACACTAACTAATTAACTAGAGACAATTATTTTGTCTTGTTATCTAGGCAGCATCCATGGTGAATGCATATTTTGCAGTAATTGTAACAAACTGTGGGGATGTGTGTGGGTTTTACACTGTGTCATGAAGGTACCAAAGGATGTTGCTAGTTGGTCTGATCTCCAGAGAAGTGTATTTTGTTACTATTTGATTGCATTTGTTATTGTGCAGAAATGCTACCATATGCTGTGGAAAAAACTTAGTGGCACTATAATGACTACATTCTACTCGATGAAGAGCTTTAAAACTTAACTTGCCTAATCTCTGTGCTTAAAGGAGGCATACAAGACAACTAGTAATTGCTAGTCAGATGATGGTATAATGTGGTACTTACATCGACCCTGACCTTTACAAACTCCATTTAGCTTGTCTGGCTAGACATTTTCATGTAACAAGGTGCTTGCCAACAAAGACAGATATAGCCCCAGATCTCCCTTTGCTGAACCCATGAGTGTTCTTTGCACTCAAATTAAGGTTCCACAAATACACACATTTATGTCTGTTGGGCTACTTTCAGGTAACCATTTTGAGACACCAGTACCAAGTGAGAATTACTGTACTTCTGCAGTATAAGCAATGATTTTCCTGCTTAACATTTATTGTATTGCACCTTATGCTACTGTTGAGACACCTGTAAATATCCTACGTCATTCTCGCTGACTTGGGATCCCACGACTGTGTTTTACCCTTTTGTGTCAGTCAGCAGGCAATCATATTGATTTACTCAGGATTCTTGATCTCTGCATAATCATTTCATTTGCACAGCATAATATTTGCTACTGTGTTACTCCCTTCCTGTACTGAAAGTCGAGGTCATTGTTACTCATCAAGCTTCTCAACTTATGCATATGTAGATAGTAAAATATCTGAATAGTGCTTTATCTGTATACTTGAGTGTTCTTTAAAAAAAAAACTGCTATAATATTGCTTCATACATTTTTGTTGCAATGAACTATGTTTACAGACTCTGAGTCTTACCTAAACTGTGATACTGCAGCACAGCTGTTTAAACCAAAAATGGTGTCATTTGTACTGGAATATCAAATGCTCCACCCTTTTCTTTTGATGCCCCCCCCCCCCCCCACATTGCCCTTATAAAGCACAGTGGCATTTATGCAGCGTACAACTTTCGGTTTTCATTTTGTCACTGAACTGGGGCACTGAGAAAGTTTATTTCTGATCATAAATAGGGATGACTTCTGCTTCACTGCATACACTGTGAAACTGTGTAATCAGTGTTCATGGATTTCCAAATAAAAAGTAGCAGTTACTATATAGAACCATTAGCTCATATCCCTTTGTCTTCCATAGTACTTAAGTGCAAAGGATAATGTTCTATCTTTTGTGTATGTAGGTGGTCAGCCATCTGAATTCCAATGGTAAAGAGGTACATAATGGCTCTTTCTTGCATGGTTCACTATAGTGTGTGTGTGTTATGAGAAAAATTGCGGAATATAGCTAAGAGGGCACATATTGGATGCCCAGATGTTTTAACAGGTGATGTCAGCAGTGTGTGTGTTTACTGCTACAGCTATGTGTGCTGACAGCCTGAGAGTAACACATACATTAGCTCATAGCAGACTTTGCTGGAATTTTTCTTTCTTCCTTTTTTTTTTTGAAATAGGTGGCCTTTGCTCCATGGTTCAATGACTCTCTTTGGAACAGAGTTACAAGTCACTGTGTATATACCTTTCTGATTTTTCTGCTTGTAATTGACATCTGAAGAGTGACTATGGTATCTGTTATCCATTATAAGACGTAACCAAAGTGAGAACAGTAAAATGAGCACTGTGTAATAAGTATAGTAGTCATGGGGAGGGGGTGAAATGAACTATAACAGGCTATACCGAAAATGTTACTTGGGCATCTGCAAATTCATTCAAAATGACTGTGGTGTAATACATATTGGCTGAAATAGTCATTTATTTTTGCTTAGATCATAGGAAGTTACTAGGCTAATTGCCCTAGGGCCCTTACAGGCTTAGCAATGCTCTACCCGTATTTCCATGATCAGCACCTAATGCCCGTGTCCAAGAGGGACACTGGTGGAATCCCAGGGATGAATTTATGGTTACACTTCCAATCGTCCAGACTGTGTTGGAAGAGGGCCAATGAGGCGCTCTGTTTGACATGAAGTTGAGACAATTCCAAATATGTGGTAACCTCTGGGAGACAAATCTGTCCTTCCAGCAGGTTCTATTAATGTCATATACCAGGTTAAGGTCTTTAGAGCGAGTAACACATGCACCATTTGACTTGCTGATATGCTGTATTTCCAATAAAGCAGGGTCAGAGACTGCCTTATATGCAAGGCAGAAATCATCTTTAAGTAATCTGTATGACACAGAATAAAGTGACAGTGATTTCAGACTATCCACACAGGACAGATGCTGAAGACCTTGAATTACACAGGACAGATGCTGAAGACCTTGAATTTTCCTTATGAGGAACCTTTGTGGTTTCTACAATTGCTTCAGGTGCTTAGAAAAGTACACACCAAAAGGGGCGTTCTACTCAATTATTGGCCTGATGAGGGAAGAGTACAGAGAGGTTATAACTTTTTTCTGGAGGCAATGCCCTTACTTATGAGATGAGCAATATAGAATGCCCTTCTTATCACTGTGGAGACACGGTGATTAAAGGATTGCTGTCAACCTGTGTGCCCAGGTCTCTCACCACTGAGTGTGTACTTAGGGTGTTGCTACTGATGTGGTAGTTAGCAGGAACATCACTCTTACCGAAAAGGATGATAAACTCAATGCAAAAAACTCTCTCTCTTATATATATATATATATATATATATATATATATATATATTTTAAGGCCGTGACTTTGGCACCAATCATTTGTTTGTGTAAGACCCTCTTGTAGGATATTGACATCATTTGGAGATTCTATGAACTCCCAGTTTGCAGTCATCAGCAAGTCTGCCAGCCACAGACCTTTAGTTTTTGTTTGTACTTTGGAGAAATAGATTCCAAACAGTAGAAGTCCCAGGACTAATCCCAGTGGAACACCACTGGTTACAGGTCTGCTGTTGGAGGTGGATTTCCTTATTTTGACTATATGGGTTCTATCAGTGAGACAGTTAGTGACCCATGTCAAAATATATGGGTTGATAGCTAGCTGGGTGAGTTTGTCAATGATGCCGGAGTGGGGGACAGTGTCAAAAGCCTCGGCTAAGTCTAGGTAGCCTGTAAGCACAGATTTTCCCTCATCCAGGGCCTTGGTGACTGTCTCTTAAGAAGTCTACCAGGTTTAAGAGGCATGATCTCCCTTTGACAAATCCAAACTGAGTAGGTCAAGTGTTTGGAGATTACCTATGTCTTTGTTGATAAGGTTAATGATGACTCACTCCATGGCCTTGCATACAAGGCTCTTCAGGCTACTAGATCTATAGTTCCCAGGATCAGTGGAAACACCGACTTTGTGCAAAGGAATAACAGTGGCAGTTTTCCATTCAACTGGGATGAAGCCGGTGCTTAGATTATTGAATAATTCCAAGAAAAAGTATTAATAACTGATATGCACGGAATCCCCAATAAGTGCACGCTCACCTTAATACAGCAAATGGAAGAACACACTTTGTTCGTTTTATTAAAAATCAGCCGTTTAATACCCAAAACAGGATTGAAATAGTAGATACATCCAACAAAATCAAGTTGAAACCAAAGTGTTCAATAATCCATAAGAATAGGAAACAATGGTTAAGCGCTTTCACCCGAATTTCAGGCTTCTTCAGAACACTGTGTAAAAATGTAAAACGCCTTAAATAGGTTTTTTGGCACCAAAAATGTTTCAAACATGTTAAAGGGACAGTGCCCTATTATTAAGTTAAACATGAATATTTACATTAACTTCAATTCCCCAAGCAATCCCTATTAGTGTAAAATACCCTTAAAAGAATGCTCAAGTCTGACATTCTATAAGGGACACAACTAGTAAACTGCTTGGAAAATTATTCAAATAACATCATAAACCTTCGTCAATGCAAATAACATATTTACCATTTGTCAAAAACATAATTTCACATAACAATTTCTTAATACGATGTACTGAAAAAACATTACCACTAACAATTAATGTTTATCTAAAAAAGATAAATATTTAAAAAAAAAAATTAGTAAACCTATTACGCTCTTAAAAGTATGCGCTAGGTTTGTTTTATTTTTAATATGCAATCGAGCCCTGCCAGCTCGTTCTACTAAAATTCAAAAAACCTCTAAATATGTATTGACCTAACCAACTGTTGGCCCTGAAGAGCCTATAAAAACACTGATAAAAAATACTAATAAAAAATACAGCAATATGCTAGTTTTAACCATAAATAAACATAAATTAGCAATTTGTTCCTGTCGATAATATATATAGAAGAGTGTATGATCCGACAAGCTGTGTCCGAGACCTCTCAACAATGCTCGTTTTCTTTTTATTTTCTTTTTAATATAGGTGGATGCATCCTCTAAATATTAACTTAACTAATACAGCGTGCTTCTTATGGCAAGCTGCACATTTGTATTCTGTTACGAACCAATGATGCTACCTAAAGGTTTGTTCTGTCACCATGACTACATAAAGTAGTAATTGTACATTCACCCTACACCGCTTACCATAGTGGATCTATATTTGGTATACTTCCCAAATGTGTATTATCATACCAATGACTAAACTATGTCATTTGAATACTATATCCAATGATCTGAGTTCAAACAAAAAGCGAATTTAGGCAATGTTATAGACATTCAAGAATTCCTATTGTGTACATATATATATATATTAAAGATGAAACTGTGCAAAATGTTGTTCATAGGTTCATACTAGGCTATCTGCCCTAGGGCATTTATAAGCCTAGCCAGAATGTGTTTGGCTTTCGCCACCCATTTTAAATTTATTTTGCTATGCCCTTTTTCGAGGTTAGTATACTGTGCCTATGTCTAACAGTGACACAGAAGTGATACCCGGGGTAAACCTATGATCTCCCATCCACTCATCAAGATTCCTCTTGAAGAGAGTCAATGAGGGACTCTGCCTAACCTGGACTGGGATTTTATTCCAGAGTGAAGGGAGCCTCTGGGTTATGAATCTGTCCCTCCAGCATGTCCTATTTATTTCACTGCTGAGGTTCAAGTCTCTCGAGCGCGTAGCTCGATGGGATTTGGATTTTCTGAGGTGCAGCATGTCCATTAATTCCGGGTTGGACATGGCTTTATACATCAGGCACAGATCGCCTCTGAACAGGCGGTATGCCACTGAGTAGAGCTGGAGTTTCTTTAACCGGGCAGCATATGGCATCTGTTTGAGCCATTTGATCCTCTTTGTGAGGTACTTTTGGGGTCTTTCCAGTTGCTGCAGGTGTCTGGTAAGGTACATCCCAAAAGGGGCATTGTACTCAATTATGGGCCTGATGAGGGATGAGTAAAGAGGCACGATGACCTCCCCTGATCTAGATGTGAATCCCTTCATGATTAGGTGGGCTATATAAAATGTTTTTCTAACCACTTTGGCCACGTGGTTGTCAAATGAGAGATTGCTATCAACTTGGGTCCCCAGGTCCCTAATTACTTCTTCTGTACTTAATGGATTACCACCTATGTGGTAATTTGTGGGCACTTTGTTTTTGCACAAGGGGATGACTATACACTTTTTGGCATTTAGCTTGAGGCCATGGCTCTGGCACCAGTTGTCTATTTTTATGAGGCCCTTTTGGAGGATGCTTTTGTCGGCTGGAGAGTCGATTATGGCGCCCAGTTTGCAGTCATCTGCGAACTTGGTCAGCCATAGTCCTTCCGTGTTGGCCTGTACCTCCGAGAAATATATACCAAACAAGAGGGGTCCCAGGACTGAGCCTTGTGGGACACCACTTGTAACTGGTTTGGAGTCTGACATGGCTCCAGCAATTCTAACCTACAACAATTTGTATCCTCCTTGTTCAATAAATAAACTGTAACATAACCTTATAGAATAGAGTTATTCCACCAAGGGAATAACTGTCCAACATAAATAAAAAGATTTTTTGATGTAATAAGAAGTAACCTGTGAAACTGAGTGAAATTAAAATAAAAAATATATATGTATAAAAAAATGAACACATTTTTTTGTCCTAAATAATTATGTAATTACAATTCAAATAAAGTGTTAAACAATTCAAATGCATCTGACCTAATAAGAATGTATGTATTCTAATGAAAACTGACTAAATATGCTTCTTCCTTGGAAAATTAATGTACCAAAATAGGTTTTAATGAAATACTGTCATTTAACCCAGGTATAGTGGTGGCATCCAGATAGATTTGCCACCATACCTCCTTAAATAGTAGGTGTGTTCTAAGATTACCCCCTCTAGGATCATCTTTAATATCAATTATTGCAAATTTAAATCCTTTAGTATGCCCTTTAGTTTCTACGTGTCTTTACAATGCGTTAGTTAAATCCTTCTTCCTAATTTTATAAATGTGTTTACTTAAACTCCTCTCTGTCTTTCCCACATAGAAACAGTGGCATTGGTTGCATGTCACTAAATATACTACCATTTTAGAGTTGCAGTTACCCTTTAAACACTTTATTTTGGTTCTCATAATATTTTGTAATTTAATTTCCTTCGTTTCATTGATATAGTTACATTGACTGCAACGTCCACATTTCTTGGTATAATTTTCTATTGAAGTATTAATCTTCCTGTCACATTGTGTATGTTTTTGTAATAACATTTTTATATTATTGCCCATCTTATAGACAATTCCTGGTTTCATTCCCATCACTTCTGATAGTATAGAATCACCTGTTATTAATACTTTTGATAGTATAGAGTCACCTGTTATTATTGACTTACTGACCAAATATTGGTACTTAATATCTCTGGATACGGGACTGTATAACATAATATATGCTCTCAGATGGTTGTGTTGATGCTTTTACCAGCATTAGTATTCTTACCAGTGGGGGGTTCTCCTGATGAGTGTCTGCCTAATCCTTATAGCGGTTTATATTTCATCCCTCATTCATCCAAAATATATTTGGTTACATTGTCCATCATATCAACAGGGTATCCTCTATCTTTAAACATGTTCGTTATATTAATTAATTCACAGACCAGTGTATTAAGGTCAGATGTCATTCTACAGACCCGGATACATTGACCCATAAACATATTATATTTAAGTTTAGTGGGATGATAGCTATTATATTGTAGACAATCATTAGAGAATGTGTTTTTCCTGTGTATTCTGGAATGTAATTTTCCTTCATGTTCATAGATGGAGGTGTCCAAATAGGCTATACCAGTAGTGTTGTATGCATAGGTGAATTTTAAAAAATTATTGCTACCTTTTAGGAACTGTATGAATTGTTCTAATTGTTCAATACTAGAGTTCCAAAGGATGTAGATGTCATCAAGAAATCTAGAATAATACTTGATGTGATGAAAATATAAACTGGGGAAAAGTGTATTGAGTTCCCAATCTAACATGACCAGGTTGGCAAAGATGGGAGCACAGGCTGCTCCCATAGCTACCCCCCTGATCTGTTTGAAATGTTCCCCTTCAAAATAGATGAAATTGTTATCTAACACAATATTCATGCACCCAGTAATTAAATTAGTTTCGTCCCATTCCAGATCTGAAAATCTTCTAATACTATTGGAAAAGGCCTCTAATCCTTCATCTTTGGGTATGCATGAAAATAGGTCTATCACATCTATGGTGACAAATAACCATCCCTTATTCCATTTTTCAATAGGATATACCTTAAAAAATTCACAAGAATCTTTCACCATATGAGTTATTTTATCATATATATGAGTCTCACATCTATATATTTTCCTATTGGGAATGTTTTCGATTCACTTCCAGATATAATAGGCCTGAAAGGGGGGTCATCGATAGATTTATGAATTTTAGGTATTCCAACCAATGTGGCTAATCT
Source organism: Protopterus annectens (assembly GCF_019279795.1). Classification (NCBI taxonomy): domain Eukaryota; kingdom Metazoa; phylum Chordata; order Ceratodontiformes; family Protopteridae; genus Protopterus; species Protopterus annectens. Next base: position 1,316,022,581 of record NC_056735.1, on the reverse strand, counting down.
TGGATGTTTGACTGTCATGAATTTGTGTATTTCTGTACTAATCCTACCTTCTATAAGATATTCCTCTAGGTATGAATCAATTCTTCGATAGGCAATATTAATTTCATTAAGTGAAATAGATTCATAATTGCCTGCATCGTATAGTAAGTCATACATTTTCTTATTATATTCATGGGTCTCAAATATTACAATCCCTCCACCTTTATCTGGTTTCATAACCCTAATACTGGAATCTGTTTGTAGTTCCTTTAATGTATCAATTTCTCCTGTGGTTAAATTACTATACCCTGTATTGTGTTGTGTCCTATATAGGTTATACAACTTGCTGGTCATTATTTTTTCATACATTTCAACCACTGGATATCCAAAAGGTATAAATGAACTTTTCACAATCAAATCAGTATAGGTTTTATTTAATATATTTTCTTGCTGATGTTTTTTATTATAACCTTTTTCATTAAACACAATGGCTAAATTCATCTTTCTTGTGATTTTTTTTCAATTCACATATACTATCAACCAGATCAAACCTAGGTGTGGGGATAAATTTCATACCCTTGGCCAAAATGTTGAAATGACCTTCATGTATTTGACCACTTGTTGAACTGTCCCCACTTACCATCTCCTGTTGTAATTGTTGTCGTTGTATTCCCCCTTTCTCTCATGTAATCTTTCCTGTAGGGTTGTCCCTGTGTCCCCTGTTCTCTCCAAAAATGGGGGTTGTTAGGAGTAAATTCCTTCTCTATAAACCCTTCCTGATAATTTTCATCTAAATGATGACACTGTTGTGTTTTACCATTGGTTTTCTCTCTATACCAGTCCCATTCTTATATTGATTAGCATCTCTAAGTATTTTTTATGTTTTGTTTTACACAAATTTTGCATCCACCTATCCACTATGTCAAATTGCTTTCTATATAATATATCCCATTCTGAAAATAATAAATGATGTTATTTGAATAATTTTCCAAGCAGTTTACTAGTTGTGTCCCTTATAGAATGTCAGACTTGAGCATTCTTTTAAGGGTATTTTACACCAATAGGGATTGCTTGGGGAATTGAAGTTAATGTAAATATTCATGTTTAACTTAATAATAGGGCACTGTCCCTTTAACATGTCTGAAACATTTTTGGCGCGAAAAAACCTATTTAAGGCGTTTTACATTTTTACACAGTGTTCTGAAGAAGCCCAAAATTCGGGTGAAAGCACTTAACCATTGTTTCCTATTCTTATGGATTATTGAACACTTTGGTTTCAACTTGATTTCGTTGGATGTATTTACTATTTCAATCCTGTTTTGGGCATTAAATGGCTGATTTTTAATAAAACGAATGAAGTGTGTTCTTCCATTTGCTGTATTAAGGTGAGCGTGCACTTATTGGGGATTGGGGATTCCGTGCATATCAGTTAATCGGTGCTTAGATTATGACTAAAGAGAGTACAAGACGGTGTTGGTAATTCTTGTTGGAGCTCACGTAGGATGCAGCCTGGGATGTTATCAGGTCCCATAGATGCTGCATTTTTGGCCTTAAAGGGGGCATTTATGACCTGCTCTTAGTGATACAAGGGAGGGGACAGGTGGTATGGATGTCATAGGGTAAGTGTGGAGGGGACAGGGGTGAAGTTTTCAAAGAACCTGTTGGCCAACTGGTTAGCTATCTCCACAGGCTAAGTATATGTGGTATCATTAACTACCACTTTGGCAAAAATCTAGGGCTTTCCTTTTAGGTTACACATGTAACTAAAGAACACCTTATGGTTGTCTTTAGCTGAGGAAGCCAATTTGGATTCATAGTTTGCTTTGGAGGACTTCACAAGAAGTCTTATTTCTTGTTTAGGTGAAGGAGGAAGTGTTTCCAGTTTAGGGCTCGCTCCCTCAATCTCAGACAGCAATTTCTTCCTCTTATTGTAAAGCCTGTTAATGTCAGTTGTCCACCAGTCAGGTTTGCCCTTCCTTGAGGAGCTTGTTTTGGTCCTATCAGGTACAGCTGAATCAATGCAGTTATACAGGTGTTTGCATAAAGCATAGGTGTAGAACTTCGCATAGTTGCCAACTGCATCTGAGGGGGAGGGGTGCAGTGAATCTATATATACAACCCTGTAAAAGGTTATAATCTGCTTTGAAGAAGTTTTTTAGTTTAGTTACTACTGTGCAAAGTCAGGAGTGATAGTTACTTCGAATGAGACTATGTGGTCAGATTTCACCAGGAAGACCTCACAGTGGGGGTGCTACAGTGGTCCCCCATATTGGTAAATATCAGATCCAAGATGTTAGCATCCCTTGCGGGACTGTCAACCAGCTGGTCCAGGGCACTGGAGTTAATAATGCCAAGGAACCTTTGGGCAAGTGAGTTTGAGCACGAATAATTTACCCAGTCAATGGATAGGTAGTTAAAGTTGCTCAGAACCATGGTGTACAGCTGTATCTTGACAGACCCAAGTATATCCAAATAGGCAGACTGGGTGTCCTGATTCATGGAGGGGATCCTGTAGCTGGCAATAACCTGAACAGGTGTCCTAACAGTTAATTGCACCTGAAGTACCTCCAGAGAATCATACTGTTGAACAAATCTGAAGTGTACTTATTTTTAATGAATACTGATACACCACCTCCTTTGGTTTTCATGCCTTCAGTTTCTGGTCTGAATGTGTGGAAAAAGGTGTAACCCGGTATGGCTGGGGTACTCTCCACAGCCTTGAACCAGGTCTCCGTGACTGCGTAAATGTCTGCATCTTTCAAGGTGAGAACTGCTTCCAGTGAGTGCAGTTTTCTTAAGACATCTAGCATTTAACAGCATAACCTGGAGGTTGTTTTTATGGCAGGAACTTTGTCCTTGAGACACTACTTAGAAAAAGCACTATGGGGTGGCAAGAGCCATAGACAGTAGTTGAAATCCCAGGGGTGACACATGAAGACAGTCTCTGGCAAAGCATCGAGGTCTGTTGATCATGTCATCCCAGGCTGACAGATCCTGGATCCCCTTAAAATGACACCAGGAACTAAGCCAATTATTGAAGTCAATCATTTTCTGTTTTTAGTGAGGCATCATCCTAGGTGAAGGTAAAATGCTAAGGCTAGGGACACCTACCTGAGACTCATAATCCAAGAGCTCAGTCATGTTTCTCTTTATATAGTCCAGAGAGGTACTTCTCAAGTCATTCACATCAACATGGACTACGACGGAGTCATCAGTACCTGTTGTTGAGAGTTGAGTTGTGTGATGAGATGGATCTTAGCACCCAACACACAGCTGACAGTGACCTTTTCCTTATCCAGTCTGGTGAGAGGGACATCTGTGTGTCTCACGAGGGAATCACTTATGACTAACAAGTTTGGTTTTGTGTTTTGCCTTAAGGGCTTGACAGGTGAGACACTGCTGCATTAGCTATTATGTGTATTGTGTCCTGTAGAGAAAATGTTATGTGTCGCACGCTTGTGTTTGGAAGATCTCTGGTGTTTAGGTATGTTTCTGGTGAGGGCCTCTGCATATGTAGGTATGTGTGATAGGTGTTTGGGTGGAGTAGGAGGTGGTGTGTGCATGCTGACAACCCAATCATTGTCATATGTACTGACTGGTGTGCGGCAGAGCATGGATTCAAGGTTTTTAATACAGCTGCACCTCTCACATGTTGAGTTTGGGTGGACTAGGAGTAGAGGGTTGTCGGTGAACATGAGGCAGTTGCTATACTGCCTCAGGATGCCCGTGTTGACCAAGCTGGCTGGAGAAACTGTGGGAAATTGTCTGTCAATAGTGTTAGGCAAATGTATATGGTCAGGAAAAGAGGTTACACTTAGCGGGTGAGAGATGTGTTGGTGCCTCTGAGGCTAAGCTTAGTGTTCCACCTGAAAGTAGAGCAGGGCTGTGAAAAACCTCTGGAGGATCGCAAACAAAATGCTAAGGGAAAATTTGAAAATTAAAATGTTTACGTCTATAACCACCAGTGGTAACCATCGCTACCTGGCAATACACGATGGCGCGCATCACGCAAACGCGGAACTTAAATAAAACAAACGCGGAACTTAAACAAAACAAGAAATAACCCTTTTAACTTAAACTAGCCAATAAGGGTGCTCTCTCTCACCCGATTAGATGGGACCCAGACTGCATTCTCCTCCCACAAGGGTGCAGAAGGGCCTTCAACAACAAGGATGGCTTGAATGTGATGCTCAGAAGTTACAAAACAGACCCAGAAACAGCAGACCTGAAAATGGGATATATTACACCTGAATTAGTACGGTATACAGTACAATGTGAACCCCCCCCCCAAAAAAAAAAACAGTTCAGACAATTCAAACAGACAGTAGAATGCAAATTTAAGTGCAATATAAGAGCAAAAATGGGTACTTAATAGTTAGTTGGAAGCAACAGATGCCGCAGATCTTTCTGTATCTGAGTGAAGAGCTGGTTTTAATGCTCAAGTGATACCAGTCTACATTCAGTAAGTCTGTATCTGGCCCATGGCATAAAATACAGAAGAACTAGAAATTCAAAGAGCATAAAATCACAGTCACAACAGCAAAAAAAGTCTAAATAAAGCAGCAATTCACCAGCAATTCCCAGCTGAGAAGGGTGTAGGCCACACTCTCCTGCTACAAGAGTTTAGACCACAACTCTTCCTAATGTAAAGGAACTGGTTTGGAACCCACATCCATAAACCAGAATAAAGACACTGAAAATAAAAGGCACAATAAACCTTCACCAACAATTCCCAGCTTGAAAGGGTGTAGGCCATAATCACCTGCCACAAAAGCTCAGACCTCAACTCTCCTAATGTAAAATAACTGGTATGGATGCCAAGTGCTGAAACAAGAACTAAGACACTTTCAGAATAACAGACAAAATGAGCCTTCAACCAGCAATACCAAGTTTACAAGTGAGTTTACAAGTGTGTAGGCTACCCCTCTCCTGCCACAAGAGTTTAGACCACAAAACGTCCCAATGTAAAATAACTGGTTTGGAACCCAAGTGCTTCAGCCAGAACAAAGACAATTAGAACAACAAGTTTGGATTTGGAGCCCAAGTGCTTAACCAGAACTAAGACACTTCCGGAACAGACAATGAGCCTTCACCCAGCAATTCCCAGCGCAGAAGGGCAGAGGCTACCCTCTCCTCCCACAAGACTGTAGACCACAAACCTTCTTAATGTAAAATAACCGGCCTGAAGGAACTTTCAAAAAAGAGTGTGTTATAGCAGTGTACATTGGAAAGCACTATTAAAAAAAAGACACAAAACGTGCACAACATTAGGGACAGTGACAGCAGGCATTCCATCTTGCCTTGGATGGAATACATTGAATAACATCTGGGAAAATGCATAATGTAAACATCTATGAACGTGTAGATACTAAAACAATAGTAAGAATTTATTTATTCATTTTATTTTACATTTAACAAAGTAGAGTCCGTCTGGGCAAGTAGCCTGTTTTGAGCTGAGACCCGGGGAGATAAGCTCCATAACAATAATATAAAAAGATTACAAAAATTTTAAAAGATTTACAAACAATATACCAAAAGGTTGACAGTTGCCAACAATCACAATTTACAAAAAGAAGAATATAAAACAGAAAACATTATATTTTTTAAGCCTTATTACAGACAATAATATGAAACTCATTAGATATATAACTAAAAACCATTGTATTTTCATTTGGTAGAAGTAAGACAAAGATAACAGAATAGAAAACATCTGATCGAAGGCATGAGAAACTAGCCAGGAGTATTACAGGAGCACAGCCGTCGAGTAAGACATTCCTTTAGGAGTTTTTTGAAGCTGTGACGACCTGTGTTTTTAAGATATTCTGGGGTAATAGGTTCCATTGTTTGGCTACTTTGAAAGAGGAGAGTCAAAGTAATTATGGAAATTTGTAACCCTGAGTATAAGTTTATCGGCTGATCCAAGGGTCTGGGGTTGGTATTTAGTGGCACTAGGTTGGAGAGTACAGAGCAGTTTTCAGGTTTGTGAATAATAAAGTGGGCAGTGGCGAGCTGATTGAGCAATAACAGAGGAAGAGCAAGGCAATGATGGAGTCCTGTTTGGTATATTAGCAGCAAATTTTGCTAATTTTCCTATAGCAGGAATCAAGCAGATGTAAATCAGACTTGTGCAGGTTAGTGAAAAGTTGAGATCAGTAGATAGTAGGTGGGATGTGGCTGTGGTTAGTCTGGCATTTTGAGTAAGGTAAGGCCCTATATAGAGCACCAAGTTTGATGTGAACTTTCTTTATTGTGAGTGATAGACAACAACCAAACATTCAAAAAACACCTATTGTGACACCAAGTAGTTTTGTTTGATTAACTGGTTCTATTCTAGTGCCATTAGTGGAGTAGATGGAGACAGGGGGTGGTTTTGCTTTGGATTTCCTGTTAGAGAAGATCATTAATTTTGTTTGGGTTTAGGATGAGTTGAATTTCATTTAGATAATTTTCAATATCTAGAAATGATTTTTGCAGTTTATCTTGGAGTTCTTGGGGTGTGGGAGCAGAGCAAATAAGAGTAGCATTGTCAGCATATTGAATAATAGAAGCAGATTTAGTGGCAGTGTTTAGACCATTTGTGAATATAATAAAAAGTAGGGCCAAGGATGGAACCATGAGGAACCTCAACAGAGACTGGGGGGAGTGTGGAGAGTTTATTATCCCATTTAGTTGCCTGCTGTCGATTAGTAAGGTAGCTAAACAACCACTTGAGAGCTGTAGAGTTGAGGTTGAAGGGGGCTAGAGTGTTGAGTATTAGTTGGTGGGATACTGTATCAAAAGCTTTGGACATATCAAGGAATATAGTAGAGACTAGCTGTCCACTGTTTTGGAGGAGGTTGATGTAGTTAGTGAAACTTATGAGGCTGTGAAGGTACTGTATTTTGGACAGAAGCCATGCTGTGACCTAGATAAGAGGTTACTTGTAGTGAGGTGGTCTAGGCGCTGCTTATGGATACATTTCTTTAAGATTTTGGCTAGGGGTGAGAGAATGCTAATAGGACAATAATTAGAGAGATCTTTAGATTGGCCTCCCTTGTGGAGGGGGATGATATGGAATATTTTCCATAGTATGGAGACATATTGTTCTGCGATGGAACGAGTGATTAGGATAGATATGTGATAAGCGATGGAGCTTGCAGCAGTTTTTTATAAGTCATTAGGGAGTTGGTCAGCTGCTAGACAGGTAGGTTTTAGTTTTGATAGGAGTTTTGCTGATAACAAATAAGTAGTTTGGTTAAGGGTTAGTAGAGATAGGCACTGTAAAGGGTTGGTTAGATTTGTTGTTTAAAAGTGAGGTGATAGTTGTGATGAAATGAGAGTTAAAACTGTGCAAGAGTTGAGGAGGTAGTTAAGGTTTTGACAACATTTTTGTGGGTTATGTGGTTTTTGCTGACAAGCTAGAAAATAAGATTATTTTGTCAGATAATATTTGCTTCTTAGTTATTTGTAAGAGGTGTGGTTTTCTGAGGTTTTGGAGGTTTGATAAGTAGTCCAGGCTCTTTCCCTTTCTTTAATAAGAGGTTTAACATCTGTGGTTATCCAAGTAGGTTTTTAGCTTTGGAGCGAGGTTATTAAGGATGTTGAGGAAGGCATCATTAAAATATTGTACGGCTTGGTCTAGGTGGAGTGATTTTAAAGATGACCAGTTGCAGTTTTGAAGTAGGGGAAAACTTATTTTGTTGTGTATGTGTTTGAAAATGACATTACAGTTGGAATGAATGCATTTCCTTACAAGAAAGGTGGGGAGAAAATCGGAGAGGCACCCAGCCTGGTGGGCAAAGTTGGGCTTATTGGTTAGTATCCAGTCTAGAACAGATTATTTCTTGGTGTGTTTATCGATTCTCATGGGGAAGTTTACAGTTTGGGTGAAATTGAACAAACTGATAAAACTGGAGAGGTTGTCAGATGAGCAAGATAGCCAGTCCAAGCTGAAATCACCTAGCACTACAGTTTCATGGTTGAAAGCAGAGGATGCCCAAGATAGAAGAAGTTCAATGGTAGGTAGATGTTTTCCTGGTGGTAGCTAGGAGGCAATAATTATGACAGTTTTATCTGGATTTACTTCAAATCGGGAAGTTAGAACTTCTGCTTCTGATAGATCTGGGGGAGTACAGATTAATTTTTCAATTTTGAGGAAATTTTTATACATGATGGCAATGCCTCCACCATGCTTGGTTCAGCCTATCTTGTCTAATAACATTAAAACCACTAGTAAGTATTTCCACATCTTTAATATGGGGTTTTGGCCATATCTCTGTAATAATTAAATATACCAGGAGTGTACGGCTGCATGAAATTCACTAGTTTTTTGTGATACTTCTGAGATTAAAATTAGTTATGAGAAAGTCTGATTTGGAATTTTGAGAGATAGAAAGTGGAGGGCAGTATTAGCAGGTGTGGTGGATGTTATTGAGTGGGGTGGGAGCAGCTGTGTGGGTCCTGGGTTAGGATGTATGTCAGCTTGGAGTTTGATTTCTGTTAGTGAGTGTAGAAGGAGAGAGATTCTGAACTTGGATATTAGTCGAAAGAAATCTGGATAGGAAGGAGGGTTGGGGGGTATGACATATAGTGGAAGAGCAATATGTTAGAGTTAGTGTAGAGGTTAGAACAGACATGAAAATGGATATTTGGTTTTGTAGGGTATGTAATAGCGGGGAGTGTAAGAGAGGGGTAGTGTGTTATGTTTGATGTGATGAAGGAAGTGGAGTGGGAGGCCAAGTATTGGGTAATGAGTAGGAGGGAGTTGCTCAAAAGAGTGGTGATAACTGAGATGGTGAAATAGGAGAACAATATGGGTGGGTTGGTGTCTGCAGTTTAGTAGAGAGAGAAAAATGTACTGATACAGTGATGGGGTGGCAGTGTTATATGAGGGATGAAAATAATGGTTAGTGAGGTGGGAAGGGAATAAATGAAAAAAAAGAATTGATTGCGGGTGTGTCGAATGAGGTAGCTGCAAGTTATAGGATAATGAGTTAGAAAGGTGTGGTTTAGGTTAATAAATGTAAGGAAAGTGGGGGTGGGAATGGGGGTACGGTAGGGGAACGGAGTGGGTTGAGCCAAGCACAGTCTAGAAACAATCAGTAACAACTATAAGGTTAATTATGAGGCTATATGACTGATTGGTGGCAAAAATTAAAATAAGAGGGTTCCTTTCTGACAAGTTGTGTCTGAACAGAGAGACCAGGTGGGGTGTCCTTTCTCCCATGTTATTACTTACATTTAGAGCCAATGGAGAAGACAATAAGGGACTCAGAAATTCAAGAATATAATCAGTATAGTAATCAAGAAATGTGGACTTTATTTGCAGGCGAAATTGTATCTTTCAGCTTTTCCCGGTTAAGGGTCGCCACAGCAGAACTCCGGTCCGCTAATGATTGGCAGTAGATTTTTACGTACCGAGATGCCAGCCCTGACGCACAACCTTCAACGAAGGTACGCCCATTCACGCATGTCTAGACACAGAAGACGCTTTAGCTGAGAATCGAACAGGACGTCTTACTGTGAGACGACAACGCTACCGCAGTACCACCACCTGGTAAAATCAAAAAATGACGTATTAGCCTTATGGAACATCTTCAGACAGTTTCAAATCTTTTCGGGAAATAAAATTAACGAAGCTAAAGACTATATTTGTAAACCATGTACCCACACACACACACACACACACACACATTAGACCAGCAATACCCAGATCTACAGGGACAAGATAAAAAAACAAAACTATTTAGGAGTACGGATTAAGAAGGATTCTGTTATGACAGCGAAAAATGTGTGTGAAGAGAGTAAACAAAAGGTAATACAAAACCTAATACAGGAGGTTCTTGTTTCTGGATATGGATAGCAAGATACAAGAAGTAAAAACGTTTTAGGTTTCCTTTTAGTTTCTTTAGTTTTATTCATAGGTCAGGCATATTTTTTTTATCAACCATAGGGAGAAGATATGGACAAAAATAGAGTGGAAGGAATTTATCTGGGAGTAGAACAGGGCAAGGGTCAAGTGGGACAAGCTGATCATTTCAACAGAACAAAGGAATTTGGGACTATCTAATTTGAATGGATATTTTAGAGCTATACAGTTACGGCTCACATACAAAACACAAACAGAAAATTATAATTCAGAGTGAAAAGAGATTACCTGAAATAGGGTGGAAATTCAAAAATTAAGAAAATAATGGTGATACTGGATGCCATACAGAATATTATATTCATAAAGTATAAGTATGCTAAGAAATAAACCAACATTAGAATGGTGAAAGGAGATTTTGCAGAGAGGGATGACTGCGACTAGGGATACAGAAAATAGGCAAGAGGGAAGTGAAATTTATTAGAGAAAACTGGCAAAAGAATCAAGATATTGGGATCAAATAACTGCAGAGTGAAAGATAGCAAAATGGGAAGAGGTCAAAAAGATATTTGGACTGCAGGCTACAGACTGTCGTTCCTATCAAGGATTGATTATCAGAGTACAGGCAAAGAAAAAGGGATAGGGGAATTCTAAGTGAAAGATCTGCTCTGGTAGGGTTTTTAGTAGAATCTAGAAGCTGCTATTAAAATAGGGATAATTAGTAGGGCATATAAAACATTGCACGGTAACTATAGGATTCAATCAGGAGAGGTTAGAAAATATTAGGAAGAGAGATTGGATAAGCAATTCACTAGGAAACAATGGAGGCCATACATATGGCTCCCAAGAATGCAACAAACTAAAGAAGATTTAGGATTTTCGCTTGAAAGTGTTTGCATTGGTATTTTTTCCTCAGGTAGATAGAAAATGTTGGAGTTTTGATAGGGAAGGAATAGTTAACCAGGGAGTGGAATGAGCTGGCATACTTCAAAAATTCCCTACAAAGTACCCTGTCAGAAACACTGGATGAGTAAATGGATGTAATTAAGGAATTTTTTTTTTAGCTGGCATGCAAGATCTAAATTGCCTAGACATAGTCAAGCCTTGCTAAGTTTAATTCTGGTGGCTGCCAAAAAAGCAATTACTCAAAATGGAAACCAAAGTCTAAACAAATTGTATTTGAAGTACTGCATATTGATAAAAGAACAAAAAGTGGCATCTTTAGAAAAGGATAAGAGCACATTTCATAGAAAGAAAATGGAAACTTTGGGAACAATACATGCAGAATAATATTATGGAAGGGGAATTGAGATTTAAAAGAAGGCAGGAATTGAGCAATGTATGTAAGGTTGGATTGATGATATAACACACACACACAAAAACCTTAAGTGATGTACAATGTTTGTAACTAGAACATGTTAATATGGTTTGTTCGCTTACGTGAAGTAATACTTCAATAAATGTGTTAAAAATGAATTAGTTAAACAGAACAGGGGATAAAAGGAGAAGTTATGTGGGTTAGGAGAGATGTAGAGGTTGCAGTATTGGGGAGATGGTGGAATTTCTTAAGGAAATCTGAAGTAGAGAGGTCACCTTAAGAGGTCTGGATGGTGACAGATGAACAGGTGGGATCAGTGGATTTTCATCCTAAGAGAAGGTTCACTTTCTGCCAGAAATGTTTGGATTTGCCTAGCACAGCAAGATAATTTTAAAATAGTTGGTTTTGTGCCTGCATATGCATTGCTTAGCTAGGTTACGTTTTGAGGTAGCATGATTTTTTAGTGAAAGAGTTTTGTCTTTGTGCAGACCATGCATTGTACCCAAATTTGAGCAAAACTTTCAGTACAGAGGTTAGCCAAGGAATTTTCTTCTATTTGAAAAGGCACCGTGTGAGAAGGAAGAATTTGTCTTGAGGTTGAAAGAGGGTTCTTTTCTAATCTTGATTCCCATCCCCAGATGTGTAGCCTGGAAAAGACTGAGGTATGGCATAGATGAAAGTAAATGCAAAAGATCTAGAACAGAAAGCATATTAAAGCATTCTATACAGCAATATGAGCAAAAAAATCAAGTAGAACAGACTTGCTTGGAAAGAAATGCCATTTCGAAACAACCAAAACAGCTACAGATTCAAAGATTTGGTAAACAATCTCAAACTTAATAAATACACCATAGAAAATCAAGATACATAACCAACTTTGATTCAGATTTCTGACTAATGCAATAATTTAAACGCAACACTACAGTATTAAAATCGTCTTCCCAAATTCACTACACTGCAAGACCACATTTCATGCCTATTAGGCATTACATGTTATTCACACCTATCCATTGCAGCACAATCATTTTTCTAGCTGTAGGTTTCAATACTTTGCACTATGCTGCTCGTTAAGTATACCAGACTGCTGGTTGTTAAGTACACCAGACAAGCAGTCTGAACAATCACAGTAGAGCCTATCTATGCATTCTACGGAGTACAGCCTGATGATTTATAGGACTTCCTGATAAGGGTCATTCCTCTAATCCTTGTGATAAAATGTATCTGAACCCCTTCCAATCACGTGAAGCAGCCTAAGTTATTGCATCACTCAACATGTAAGGCAAGTCTGCTCTAGAGGCAGGGAATCCTTTGAGCAATGGACCCAATCCTCTTACAAGTCCTACTTATGTTGCCATCTAACTTGCGAGTTTTGTAGTGTGTTCGTAACATTACCACTGTTTTCAAGGTGGGGAAGATTAGCAAGATATGGTTTTGTTGTGAAAACTGTGGGGACCATCCTTGCATTTAACAAAATTATTATATAACATCATCAGTCCCCTTTTCCCCATTTTTCTACATGGGGCTGGGGTATTGTGTTAGCTGTCGCCATCTCTCTGAGTCAATGCATCACTCCTGCCTTCTCCGACACTCATGCTAACTTGGCATCTTGGCAGCATAATGGTGAAGGTCTTTACCTCAAACACAAACCACATGGTTTGATTCTAACTCCAGGTTATTAGTTAAGCTTTAAGCTGTAAACTTTAAAATATATATTAACAGTTTACACGCACACTTAGCAAGTCAGTGACCTAATTAAAAAACTTTATAAAGTACTGCCTATATAATATCTATGCAACCACAGTACAAAATAAGACAACACTCAATACAGCTAAAACCACACAAGACTATCAGGTATAAAGCTGGGGTTCAGCTTCTGTATTCCGAAATTCTTTTTACCCTCATTACATCAGCGACATTTGTTTACAGGGGAAAGGGAAGTAAAGACTACTGCTGTCCTCTCCAAATGTTAACTTGAGGAATACTGTTCATGCAGCGAGACAGCACTAGCGGACGACCATGACAACCGGGACTGCACTCTTTCAAGTGACAGTTATTGCCGTATCGTATTACGCTAACAACGTATTCAACAAGCTTTAATGCACGACGCGTCGCTATGGCAAAATTCTCAAACTCTTTGTACCCTGCAAGACTCTTATACCACACATGTACAAAAAAGAACGAATAAAAGCAGAAACAGTCAACATCAGGACCAAAGTAGACAAACATCAATTACAAGACCTACAATACAATAACATTAGTAACAATGTAGAAATACATAATTTACACTAAAACAACACGCATGCCCAAGTGGGAAAAATGGCAAGTACTGAAATACAGACACATATCCACCACAGAGGGATGACAACAATAGCCACCCCCACCCCTAGACAGTAACGACTACATAAACCACCAAGTCTCTCTGCAGCGGGGAGCGTGCGTAGTTCTACAAAATTGTAGACCACAAACATGACGCATGCGTTCGGAAAGAAAACAGCCCTGTTTTTTTTTTGGAAACAAGCATGTGCATCGAGCAAAGGTTCATGGGTTGAAATAAGCGCTTGCGCAGAAGGTAGCTCTGGGACTGCAGCTCGCTGGTTAAGAAAAAAAGCGAAGAAATCACCTCAGAGTTACGTCAAGAAAAGGACAGCTTTTACAGAGCGAAAATAATACTGATTTGAACCCAACAGTTTAAAATAGGATTGCTGTTGAACTTTTACTTGCCTCTAACTTCAATCTACTTGCAGCAACGGCTCATTATCCCCTATACTTTCAGAATTCGTTGGCGTGCGCAGCTGCCGTGATTCCATCCATCTTGAATTTGACGTCATCCCACACTAGGGATGAGGTCATCGTATGGAGCGCTCGTCACGTGCGTCTTGTTCCGATTGGCCGTAGTTCCTAGGAGGGGGCGCGGTTCTTAACACGGTACCGTGAATCCAGTCCTCATTTGTTAGACCTTAAAGAGGCGACCTCCCCAAAGTATTCTCTTTTTTTATGTGTGTGATTCACAGTTACGTAGTGTGGGCGCCATCAAGATGGCTTAGTTACTTCACGTAATATTAAGCAGGAGCATGTAGTCTACAAAGTGAATGACGTATCATGCTGGTTATAGTTGCAACTTTTTAAGTAACCAGTACGGGACATTTCTTACTAGAAATGATATTTTGTATCAACCAGTGTAATACGTTCAGATAATTAACTGGAATAAAGACTCCCAAAGTTTGTGCTGCTATTTTCATTGAGTGTTCATACAGTAGCGTGAACTGTTCATATAGTTGTATAGTTTTTTTAATATTTAGAGCTACGCTAGAAAACGTTTCTTTCTGAAATATCAGAACGTTTACAATGTCAGGTTTCGCAAGAGGCAGGTGGTTACCCTAATTATACGAAAAGTAAGTGCAGAACGCTTAAACCGCGGTAGTTCCAGGGTCTGAACTTCTATTTTGTAATCCGTTTCGGTTCGCAGCTTGTAGTGACAAAATAGTTTCAGACGTAATCGTGCATTTTAATGTTTAAATCTAGTGATACATTTGTCAAGCATATAGCTAAACCAAGGAGGAGTAATATAGTTATGTTTTGATAGCGGCGTTTGTCAAGATGTAGCATTTTCACTGGATGCTGTGATGTATATGTCTCTTCTTTACTTTTGACTGTCGAGTATTCAATTGCAATCTTTTTTACGTTAGCTCATCATTTTATTATAAAATTAATGCATCATTATACTTTCCATGTTTTGATGGAAATTCTGATCAATATCCAAGTTCCGGATGTACTGTCCTGCTTCTGAAATATGTACACCAAAAGACGTTAATTCGTCAGAACATTAGTTTGAGTAATTTATTTGTTTATATTCAGTATCTCATTCTCTTTCCTTCCCCATCACCTACATATAAGTAATATGTTAAGATATGCATACCTCAGCTGCTGTGATTAGGCATAACTGTGATTTCCGTAACTGACTAGACCTAAAATGACCGACAAGATCAGCTAGCCTAGTACTAATCTATAAACCTCTAATCTATATAAGGTAAGATTAAAAGATCCAATCAGTGTGCATTGAAAACAAAATATATACAAAACACTAATATATACATAAAACGCTACAATAATACATACAGTACATAAACTTCTATATGCATGTGAAATATTTACGTATAAAATACTACATTAAAAGACTGTGAAGGAAGCATTTATTAAATTATTAAATATATTCTGTTTTTCATGATATGAAATGATAAGCTATCTAATCATTGTCATGGTATCAGTTTCAGGTAGATTCAGTAAACACATGCTCTTAAACTGCAACTTTGAAGCTTTTAATGGTTCCTATATTTTTGCTGTTAAATATTTTATTTAATAAATAAACCAAACCTATACATATGTTCTTTGTCACTTTTATTTATTTCTTATTTTATTTATTTTACATTTGTTGACCGGGCTAGTCCAACTGGATATATGTCCATTTTCAGTGGAGGCCAGGGGAGAAAAGCTCCTACAAACAAAAAACACACTGTCATGTATAATATGAGACATTTACAAATACAGCTAAATGTACAGATAATCATCCCATTCATTACATTTTGTTGCATTTCTGTAAACAGAATCATGGTACATTTCAGCTACGGTTAGCCATGCAAATATTTTGCTAAAAATTTAGTATAAGAGAATACTTTCATTGTATTTGACAGGAAAAAAGTAGGTAGGTTATACACTTAGTTGATGAAACCTTCTATTGTGAAAAAATAAGATCATGCACCTCTTTTTGATGCTCTGCTGTGATTTTAAATGCCAGTGCTATGATTTTTAATGCTCAGAGTTTGAGAGTTAAACATCTGGTAACAAAGATGTTTGCTTTCTGTTCCCTGGCCTGTTGGAGGCTACAGAATTGAAAATAGTAATCATTGTAGCCTTAACAGACTGTACAGTGGGCTGATCTTTCTTTTTTTTTTAATGGTGGCGGTAAGTATACATCACACTTCATTTGCGGCAGTTCTTACTGTGTGCTTATGTTGCTTACTTTTACTTGTTTTCATACAAGATAATTTTCCATTCTTGTTAGCAGACCACACTGCTGGATAGTGTAATTTGCTGTAGAATGCTTCTTTCCAAGATGAATTGTCTTGTTTTAGTTTAAGATGCTGTCAAGTTGATTCTTTTCCTTTCACTCTGCATTGTTCAGATTTGTTACATTCCTTTGTATCAATTGTAGAGACATACTTACCCCTTCTTATAAAGCTTCTAGGACCAGTTCCCTGTCCAACCATTTGCAGACCTGTTGTAACGCTAGTATAATGTGGGTGTACATCCTTTCAGCCTGTTGACTGTAGCTACCAATCGGAGGTACATTTAGGAGTAATTTGCTTATTTTGAATGGACATTTTTATCTGCGTCAGTTGTCTTACATGCACACATCCTACATGAGGTAGGGCTTTATTTGTTCAAGCCAGAAACAATAAACATTTAATAAAAAGTGGTGAATATAAAAAGAGAAGAACGAGTAAAGCTTAATACAGCAAAAAAGGAAATAACTTGAAATAAATTGTTACTGTCAATTAAAACAGCTCTTATGAAGAATAATTCAGTAAAGAAGAAGATTACAAGTCTACCAATTTCTTTGTTATAATATATCTGATCATAGTTTCCTTCCATGTAGCCTTCCTGGAGATTTATCCATAACCCCCATTTTTGCACAAGGGGTTGGAATGTCACATCAACAGTGACCATCATCTAGAGCTAGTGTTCAAATTGCACGATGGATAGTCCTGCTGCAATTGTTCTTTTGCACCACACACCTGTATGCTCACACCGGTGGCCAATTTAGATTGCCCAATCCACCTTACTGCATGCCTTTGGAATGTTGGAAGAAACCAGACCACCCAGAAAAAAAATGCAAACACAGGGAGGACATCCAAACTCCATAGAGAAGGCAACCTAGCTGAGAACTGAATCCAGGAACCTCTTGTGTGATGTGACAGCACTACTTGCTTCACAACAGTGCCACCCACTGTTGACTTTTGTTTATTTTTAAGAGATGTGTCACAATTTGTGCAGTAATAAGGTTGCCAATCTTCAAATATTGAGTCCAAGACCGAACACCCACAGGAGTATTGTATACTCAAACATACTAATTAACATTGTTGACTGTAAAAAAAAAATATGAGGTCGAAAGCAGTAAAATAAATTCTTGTGTGTAATAGAGTCATGTGATGATCCGTAGCTGCAAAATTGAGAAATCTATAAATTTAGTAAGTTAATAAAAACAGTACTCCTTCAAATGCTACTTTTCTGTTGCTAAAGCATTCATGAAAGATAGAGTAATAAGAAAAATGAATAAATATGACACATAGTTATAGTAAATCTATTTTATTGTTGTACAGCATAGCCAAAATTGAAGTACAATTATGTTCCAATAATGAATATATCACAGATAATGGGGTGGGGTATATTACCCCATGAACTGCTACCTTAATGGATTGCTGTTATATTGCATTTTATTCCTTGTGCATGCCTGCTTCCCGATACTGAATATTAGTAGGGCTTTCCCCCCTCCTGAAACCACCCTGCCTTTACAGATTACTTTTTCCTTTGGGTTCACTATTTTCTTTGACCATTGGAAATTGCTGTTTACTTGGGTGGGTAATGTTTTCCTCAGTCATGCCCATAGTATACTAGTGTCTTTTTCCTAGTATAAAGGCAGAGATTGGACTTGCATGCAGTAGCATATTCTTGACATGATTTATGGGGGAGAGTGCTGGTAGTGAAGGAGATGCTGTGAAGTATATAAACTCCAGTGATTTTTCCTTTAGTCGATATAATTACAAAAATGGCAGCACAAATGTTCACATAGGATTATAGTTAAATATATTTGTTTTCTCAGGGGTATGTTTGTCAAACAACTGTCATGATGTTAGTTATCCTGGCCATGCCCAGAGCTGAGAAGATGTTGATGTGGAATAATTAATTTAGTAATAATCTTTTTTTAAAGAAGTAGTTTTTAATTTTTTGTATTTAGGTTCATAGGTAGGTACTAGGCTATCTGCCCGAAGGCATTTATAAGCCTAGCCAGAATGTGTTGGCTTTCACCGCCCCCTTAGATTAGTTCTCTGTGCCTCTGTCCAGCAGAGCCACTGAAGTGATCCCCAAGGTAAATTTTCTGTTTCCCATCCACTCGTCAAGATTTCTTTTTTTAGAGTGTTAGCGAGGAGCTCTGTCTGATGTAGATTGGGATCTTGTTCCAAAGCATGGGAAGTCTCTGGGACAGGAATCTATCCCTCCAGCACGTCCTATTTATTGTTGAGGTGAGGTTTAGATCCCTAGAGCATGTGGCTCGCGGGGATAAGGTTTTCCTTAGGTGGAGCATGTCCATCAATTCTGGGTTGGACATGGCCTTGTATGTCAGGCAGAGATCACCTCTGAGTAGGCGGTATGCAACCGAGTACAGCTGTAATTTTTTCAGTCGAGCTGCATAGGGCATCTGTTTGAGGCCAGTGATCCTCTTGGTGAGGTACTTCTCTGGTCTTTCCAGCTGTTGCAGGTGTCCTGTAAGGTACATCCCAAATGGGGCGTTGTACTCTATGATGGGTCTGAGAGGTACAATGACCTCTTTTGATCTGGATGCAAACCCTTTTGTGATTAGGTGGGCCATGTAGAAGGATTTTCTAACCACTTTGGCAATGTGATTATCAAAGTTGAGATTACTATCTACTTGGGTCCCCAGATCCCTTATTACGTCTTCCGTATTTAGGGCACTGCCACCTGTGTGGTAGTTTGTGGGTACTTTGTTTTTTCCAAAGGGGGTGACTATGCACTTTTTGGCATTTAGCTTGAGGCCATGATTTTGACACCAAGTATCCATCTCAGTGTCTCAGTGAGACCCTTTTGGAGAATGTCTGTGCCAGCCGGAGAGTCAATTATAGCCCCTAGTTTGCAGTCATGTGCAAACTTGGTCAGCCATAGTCCTCCTGTGCTTGCCTGTACCTCTGAGAAGTATATGCCAAACAGGAGGGGTCCTAAGACTGAGCCCTGGGGAGATCCACTTTTAACCAATTTAGAGTCGGACCTAGCTCCCGCAACTCTCACCATGTGGGTTCTGTCCATGAGCCAGCTGGCAACCCATCTTGTGATGTAGAGGGTTATGTTCAGGCTGGTGAGCTTGTCTATAATACCAGAATGGGGAATGGTGTTGAAGGCCTTTGCGAGGTCTAGGTAGGCTGTGTGTACCACCTTTCCCTCATCTATAGCCTTGGTAACTGTCTCAAAGAAGTCCACCAAGTTTAGGAGGCATGATCTGCCCTTAACAAAGCTGAACTGGGTAGGGTCCAGTGTTTGGAGGTTCCCAATGTCTCTGTTAATGAGTTCCATGATGATGTGCTCCATAGCCTTGCAGACCAAGCTAGTCAGGCTTATAGGGCGATAGTTCCTGGGGTCTGTTGTGGCTCCAACTTTGTGGAGTGAAATAACCGCTGCTGTGAGCCACTCTATGGGTATGTAGCCTGTGGAGAGGCTGAGTTTGAACAGTGTGTTTAGGTGAGGGGTTAGTTCGTCTTTGAGCTCATGTAGGATGCAGCCTGGGACACCATCCGGTCCCTTTGATGCTGTGTTTTTGGCTTTGGAAAGGACTGTTTTAACCTGAGTGTCTATGATTTCAGGGACTCTACATTCTTCTGGTATGGTTATGGGCCCTCTTGGGGGTGAGAGGGGGGTGAAGTTTGCGCTGAACCTGTCTGCCAGGATGTTGGCAATATCGGTCAGTTCAGTGTAGTTTGTGTCATTCTGCACTAACTCTGAGCAGATCTGAGCATTGCCACTTAGATTCTTGACATAGCTAAAGAATGCCTTGTGGTTATCTTTGGAGTCCTTGGCAATTTTTCTTTCAAAGCTCGCCTTGGATGATTTTATGAGGGATCATAGTTTCATGCTAATACTAATCAGGGATGTCTTCCCTTCTTGGGATTTTACTCTTTTCTGTACTAGTTTCCTCCTTCTATTGTATAGCTTGTTTAAGGCAGGAGTCCACCAGACTGGTTTCCTTTTCTTGGAGGAGTGAGTCTTGCTTAGGATGGCATGATCCATGCATTCTTGTAGGTGCCCATAGAATGCATTAGTAAAGATTTTTGCAGCTTGGACAGCGTTATCCTTCAGCATGGGGGCTTTGAAACTTTCCACCTCGGTCTTAAGTAACGTGAAGTTTGCTTTTGAAAAGTTTTTCATGGTGGTTTTCTTGTCCGGGGGTGGGGGCGGAATGTGGATATCCAAAGTGATTTGTTTATGGTCAGAGCTAACCAGCGAGGGGTTGACCTCCAGTGTGGAACCCCAGTCGCCCATGTTGGTGATGACTAGGTCCAATATGTTGTCACCTCTGGTGGGAGTGTTGACCAGTTGAACCAGGGCGTATGAGTTTATAAATTCTAGGAAATGTTGGGCAAGGGAGTTAGTACTTGAGTAGTTCTCCCAGTTAATGTTTGGCTAATTGAAATCACCCAATATTAGGGTGTTTGGTAGGACTTTTATGTTTCCCAATGTTTCCAGGAACATGGAATGGGGGTCCTGGGACATGGTGGGTGATCTGTAGCAAGCTACAATTTGAACTGCAGTTTTGCCCATTGTTAGTTGCACGTGGATGATTTCTGAAGCATCGAGCTGTGACACTAACCTGGAGGTGTGGGTATCCTTGATGAATATGGATACGTCCCCGCCTTTTGTATTTCGGTTTGGGTTCTGTGCCCGAAATGTATGGTATGAGTTGTAGCCTGGTAGTGCTGGGGTGCTCTCTGGAGCCTTAAACCAGGTTTCTGTTACTGCACATATATCGATTTTCTCCATACTGAGGAGTGCCTCGAGTGCATGCATTTTGAGGTTCAGAGTTCTGGCATTGAGTAGCACTACCCTCAGTTTTTTGTTACTTGTGCTATTTACGGTGGTAGGTTTGTCTTTTGAGCCTTGCCTAAAAAAGGCACTATGGGGGTGGCAAGAGCCTTGGCCAGTATTCAAAAGCCTAAGGGTGACAGGTGCAAGCCATCTCTAGCTAAGCAGCATGGCTTGTCGAGCATGTCATCCCAGATGGACAGACACTGGATCCCCTTTGAATGACACCAGAAACTTAGCCAATTTTTAATCTGCCTGACAATTTCTGTCTTGTTTTTTGGTTTTAACTTTCTCAAATGCATACACTGAGAAGTGTTGTGCAGATATTGCATTGTTTTAAGTAGTCTTTCCTTGAATGCTGCTGTTACGTGTGGAATCAAACTGTCTACAGAACTTCAGGTCTTTGAGTATGAAGGGTCAGCCTAGTGGTGCAGGATTATACCAAAAAGGATTTAATTCATAGTGCTGATTGAGGTAGATGTGGTCAAAGAGCATGCATTAGACTCCATCAGCAGTGTCATTCAGTCCCCACTGTAGCACTCTCAGATCAAATGCTAATGCATTTAGCTAATAAAAGGAAACAGTTGTAGCACAGACATAAATACAGAACAAGAACATTCATCCATCTACCTTCTTAACTGAATAAACCTATTTGAAATTTGAACAAGATGTCTTTATTTCTCCCACAGTGAGGGTATCAGATAAAGAGAGTCTCCTACATCTGGTAACTAAAGTGATTTTATCTGGACTAAACCTTTATACTTTGTTTCTGCTAAATAAACTGCAGAAAAAGAAACATATTCTGACTCTTCTACTGAGTCTGTTATACCTCCTACACAAATGCACCCCTTATGAGAATTACCTAGAGATAGCAAGGTTGAACCCACCATATGAGTAGTATGACCATGGACTGCAGTGGATTTTCAGACTATTGTATATTCTCTCCCTTCCACTCAAACACATTTGGCAAAATATGCTAAAATCTTAGAAGAACATGTGCAATTGAAAAACCCTACTATTGAAGACCTGAGAGCAGTATTAAAAGTATCACCACTTTCTGATATTTTCAGGAAAATATGGGATAAAAACCTCTTAAACACCTTCACCACTGCATGCCCCCAAACCTTAATCGGACTAGAATAAAAAAAAAACTATTGTTTAAAAGAGAATTAATCTATCGATGCTTATTTACAATGTGTGGTAGATGCATTTGAAGTCTTCCCTGGACATCCAGAACCTATGGAAGGTGTGGCAGTCAGTGGGTTGTCGGCGGCGTTTGTTAATTTTTTCTGCAACCCCCAGGATGGTATCAGTAAAATTATTATTCCCCTGACTCACCACCATCACTGCAAGGTGCACCAGGTTTAAATGCTCACTTTAGTTGTGGTCAGACTTGGCATTGACGGTGAGTGTCCATTTTCTGGACAGCATACAAGTTTTCCAAATGTTCAAACACCACAGCAACCTGAAAGAAACCCTACTGTATGAAATACTGTGTGGCAGCCACCAGTGCGGCAGCAAACTCACTAGGACAGCATGAGCAGGAACCACAGTTATTTTTCTTGGTACTAATTGATGAATATGGTCATTTATCAGTGTTACAGTGCAAAATGCATCAATTCCATTTCTCATTGATGCGGGAGCTATTACATCCATGATTAACTTGGCAAAAGCTGATCAGCTTCTACTCTCTTTAACATGCAATTTGAGGTGTAGGCATATCTGGCATTCCTTTAGACTATTCAAAAACTAAACCCTTTCCTTTTCAAATTGGCCCACTAAAAGATCAGCATGCTTTTATTGTAGGAATTCAGTTACTCTGAATCTATTAGGTATTGATTCACTGTGTAAACTTAGATGTACTGTTTACTGTACATTGGCTGGTGTATTTTTAAGTCATGTTTAGGATTATATTCAAATGCTATCTCTACAGATGAAGGTGCATTTTTTGCTATTATAATGTAAGAGCAAAACTGAGAAACTGCTGGCACTGTCTGCAGCTCTGAACTCCCCATGAAAATGAGGTAGGGCTTACAAGGTACGCAGAATCTGTGCGTATAACATTAAAACTCTGCAAGCATCTGCCAATAGTAGTGTAATATTCTTTGTCTGTAGAAGCAGTGAAAAGAATTGAGCTATAATTTTTGCCTTGTTATAACAAGGTATCATTGTCCCAACTCGCAGTCTTTGTAATATGCCTGTTTTACCAGTTAAGAAACCAGGAATAAGTATGTATACTCTTGTTTAAGATTTATGTGCAGTGAATGCTGTGGTAATACCAACATTTGCAGTTGTTCCTAATTCTACAACAATAATGATTTCTATTCCTTCAGATGCCACAACCTTCTCAGTGATAGATATTTCATCTGCTTTCATTTCTATCCCTATACATCCAGATAGCCAACACCTGTTTGCATTTACTTATAGAGAACAGCAGTACACTTGAACTAAACTACCACAAGACTATGTAGAATCTCTCTCTGTTTTGTCTGGAGAGATGATGAAACGGAAGAGATTACGTTTCCTTGTAGGTATACTTTGATTCAGTACATAGATGATTTGCTTTTAGCTTCAAAAAACCCACATGACTGTAAATAAGACACTAGTTTTCTTTTGACTCAGCAGAATTAGAATTAAGATTAATAGAGACCAATTGCAGTTGTGGAAATTACAGGTTCAGTATTTAGGACATCTTATTTTAAAAGGTGCTACACAGATTTTGCCTTCATGTATTGCTGTTGTCCAAACTGAACCTTGGCCTACTACATTAAAACAGTTGTGAGCTTTTCTGGGATTAACATGTTACTGTTGACAATGGATTTCTAATGATGTAGTAGTAGTGAAACATTTGTTAGAATAATTAAAGATGAACCTTTATTCTGGTAAGATTATTATGAACAAGCTTTTGTGCAATTAAAAAAAAAAAACATTTTTTTAAATCATGCTGCACTTGTATTGCCAGGTTATTCTAAGATATTTTTTTTGTTTCGCAGTGAAAGAAATAAAGTCGCATTAGGATTATTAGCACAACACAGAAATGATGGTTATAGATCTGTTGTTTATTTCAGCATGAATCTTGATTCTGTAACTGCAGCCCTCCCTAACTGCCTTAGATTGCTGTCCACGATGGTGTGCTTAATAATGATGGTGGCTGCAGTGACTCGGGCAGGAGACATAGATGCAGTTTTGCATTCTGTAGAAGCTTTGTTACCAAAGACTAAAATGCAATATCTATCTGCACCATGATTGTTTAAATATGAATTGTCTTTACTTAATAATCCTTCTTTACAGATCATTTGATTTCCACCAGTTAACCTCACTTCTTTAATCCCTACCACAGATAAAAAAATGTATGATTGCATAGTTGTTACTATCTCTGTATCTCCTTCTAGATTAGATTTGAAAGATATGTAAAGAGTTCAGATCTAATTCATTTTATAGATGGCTCCTGTGTTTGAAGAGAAGATGGTGAACTTGTAGCAGCCTTTTCTGTTTGCACACCTGCAGAATTTTATTAACTGGATAATTAAATGGAAATGTGATTTATCAAGTAGCTGAGCTTGTAGCGATCACTGTAGCCTGTAAGATCAGCAAAGATCAGTCGGTGACAATTTTTACAGATTGTCATTATACTTGTGGAGTCGTTCATGATGTCGGAACACTATGGAAAGAAAGAGACTATTTAACATCAGCAGTGAGAGTTATTAAAAATGTTGTTTTTGTCAATGACTTGTTAGATGCTTTATTATTGCCAAGGGAGATTGTTGTAGTAAATTGTGCCTCACATAAGACTGATGATCCCTTTGTAACAAAGGGTAGTACTTTTACAGATAAAGAGGCAAGGCAGTCTGCATTGTCTTAACCTATTCATGCTATATTTTGCAGCAATTGAATGAAAATACATTTTCTTAATGGGAATTACTGTATTTTCAAGATCAGACAGAAGACACTGATAGAAGTAGGTAGAAAAGCAATGGCTGAAGTTGCTCTTTGGATCTATTGTGGCACCATACAGATGGTTGACTTACTTCTGCAGAGATTTTGCATATTTACTGATATTGGTGGATTGTAATGACATACGTTTGAGTGGCCTTCTGAAATGGGTAGTTTTGTCATTGTTGGTTCATACATTTTGTTTCATTGCTTACTAGAAGACTGTTCAAAACTACAAATTTAAAACACATTCTAACCAGTGGTGCTGTATTATGCAAGGAATATAATTTAGTATAATCAGGAAGGTGAATCAAAGAATGCATATATGTATGCATGGCCCTAAAAATGTGTAAGGAGCCTCAAGTGTCTATCATTACTTAAGTTTTTCAGTCCTCATAAATTTGTTAGAAAATCACAAATATGAGGAACAGACCAAAACTATGACACAAACTCAGGGACAGTCAAACATATGCTCTGATTTCTCAACCTCTTAGGGCAAGAAGCAGGAGAAAGTGTGAAAGGCTTAAAATCATGGGCAAATGTTAAGCTTTATTCTTGTCAGCAATGCAATGAATGAAGGTAAAACAGTTCACACCACATTACCTTGACCTGGTCAAGCCTTTTGACACAATCCCTTATTCAGGTGTAGTACAAAATATGAATAATGTACGAGCAAACACTTACATCAATAGCAGGATTGCCAACTTGCTCACGGGATGCAGGAGATCAAAATAGGGGAAGAGACCAGTTACCAATGGAGTCCCCCATGGTTCAGTGCTGAGACTTTTTCTGTTTGGCATGTACATCTCAAAAGTAAAAGGAAATACCAAAGGGCTTTGGCTGACTAAGTTTAAGATAACTGCAAGCTAGGAGCAGTTATTGAACCCCCTAATGACTTAACCATCATGCAGGAAGGTTTGTCCCAAAAAGTAACTGGTGCCAGAATCATGAATTGAAACTAAACTCCAAAAAATACATTATCATATCCTTTGGGAACTCATCTACTCCAGGGATCTGCCAAATTGACAATGCCCTCTGAGAACTAACTCAGTTGTTTGGCATTTGGGAACTTGTGTGTACAGTGACCTAACTTTTGACCAGCATGTGCCCAGAGTCATAAGAAAGTCTTTCAATATTGCACAGCTTATAAACAAATTGATTGTGACTAGAGCTAGAGATGTTATTGTCCCCCTTTACAAAGCCCTCATTAGGTCAATCATTTTGTATAATGCCCACTTTGGCATGTATATGTCCAAACCCATGCAACAATTGGAATACCTACAGAGATACCGTACTAAAAGGATACAAGTGCTAAACAATAGGTCTTGCATGGACACCTCAAAGATTTATCACTATACACAGTATCCTACAGAGTGCTTAGAAGAGACGTGTCTGGCATACAAGGCATCCTCTGACCTAATACAGATGGACCTACTGAACATCAGCAAGTCAAATGGCATCAGAAATACTCAGTCCAGGTATCTAAACTGAATGTTGTGGAGTGATGGATATATATCACAAAGGCTACCACTGTTACAGAACAGACTATCCATTCAAGTAAAACAAAACTCATCCCTGTCTATATTCAAATTCAAGTTAGATCTAAGGATTGGGTAATAGAAAATGTACTCCAGGATTGCCCCTCTTTCCACTAATGGATAGAGGCAGTTCCAAAATGCTGCATCCCTTACATGGGTCCCCTCAAATTATCTATAGTATGATCACAGTTATTCTCACTAGGGTTAATGTACAATTATCAGCTATGACATAGGTAAGACTAATCAGGAAATGTTAATTCAAGCACCAAAAGGAAAACTGACTAAGCTTAAAATGTCCTCCAAGTGAACCTATGTTGTGGTAGTAAATAGTTTTAAAAAATTTCCCTTTTTAGATCACTAAGTGCCCCTCTCACCTTCGACCCTCCCGCCTTCAACAGCTTCCTGCACCTCTGTTGTAAAGACTGAATATTCTTTGGATATCCAAAAAATATTTATTCACAGAGGGTGTTGTGAGCCCATGGAATGAACTACTGGAATGAATTGTGGAGAAGGAATCTTTCGAGGCATTCAGAAAGATATAGAAAATATGGAGAAAGGATGAGATGAAAGGAATGGATGGTGGGATTTTTAAAGGCAGTTAAACAGATGACTGCATAGGCTTATTGTCTTCTTTAGCCATCAAGAAGATTTAATTACACTGTAAATTACTTTAATATTGCTGGTGAGGACTCACTTTCTACAAGAAGTATGATTGCTTATATATGTTTAGCGCACCTCAGTGAGTTTTCTTAGTATCTTTTAATATTGCCTTTATTTTTGTATTTAATTACATTTGTTGACCAAGAATATCTAGTGGCATGCAGTCCAGTGAAAAAAGCTAGAATAACTGTTACTGTTTGGACTTCACAGACAATTTGTTCAGTTCACAAGAGTCTTTTGTATGGTTCTTAGCAGTGTGCAGGGTAGTGCTGATTCAAAGATGTTAGGTGCACAGCCAGTACAACTACATGCATGCATTCCATGACAGAAGCTTCCTTGACTTGACCTTCCAAGAATACTGGATAGTTATTCATTGCTTGCTTGACCAGTACCAACATAAGATGGAAAGAGGTTGCGTTAAGTCCCTTGCTGGATCTTACTCTGATTTTGGGCTTAACAATGAGATCATTAGCTGAAAATTATCTCTGCTAACTTCAGAAGCCTAATAGATTTCCCCCAAATCCCTAGATACAAAAACAACATACTATCTGGATGCATCACTATTACAACCATCTAGCAGCTCAGCAGACCATATAAGGGGTATTGCAGGTTCAGTTTTCTGCTGTCTTAGCTTCAGTGCTAGCAACTTTAATGCACAAGTTTTTTTCATAATACATATCTCTAAGAACTGGTTCTCAGTGGGCATGTCTGGGACATCATGGCAGCCCACCTGCAGTCAGCATCCCACCCTATTCTCTGCCTGGTATGAGTCTCTTCCTGGTGTGTAATTCTGCTTATCCTGTGCATGACCTGTCCCTTTCCATCACCATTTGTCTACCTGCTGCATGTAAGTGTGTATGTATGTATGTATATATTCCTTATTGCCCCAACCATATGTGTGGAAAATCAGCCCTGCTTGTCTTTATCATTTTATGTTTGCCTGTGCAAATTATCATCCACTCTCACTCTATACCCAGTTTTCCTTTGTATATCTTATACCTTATCCCTTCTCTCTTCTTGTAGAAAAAAAGGGCTGTGTACCCTTACAAACATATCCCACCATCCCACTGCCTTCTTGCACTTTCCTGTGGTGCTTACATTGTGCTTTTTTTACATCCTTTCCTACTGTATTGTAGAACTCATTTCCAGCACATATTTATGTTGAAAGTTGCATGATATGATTTGTCACCTCAGAATGATTATTCAGACACTGTTCTTGAAGTCTTCTATTGTGATGCACTGTGGTGTTTCATAAAATAATTATAAAACAAGCTATGTTGTACTATCCTGAATGCTTTGGCAACCCTTGATTCTTAATTTCCACTTTTCACTTAGGTTCATAGGTTGGTACTAAGCTATCGGCCCTAGGGCCTATACAAGCCTAGCCATAACAATTCCCTGGCTATTTCTTCCCACAATATTTACTTCCCTGGACCCCTGTCTAGCAGGGCAACTGATGTGATCCCCGGGGTAAATTTCCTATCTCCCAAGCAGTTGTCAAGGTTTCTTTTGAAGAGGGCCAAGGAGGCACTCTGATTGACATGTATGGGCAGTGTATTCCAGAGTATGGGGAGTCTCTGGGTTAGGAACCTATCCCTCCAGCATGTTTTGTTCATTGTAATGACAAGGTTTAAGTCCCTGGAGTGTGTGGCTCTGCTAGATTGGGATTTCTTTAAGTGTAGCATATCCATTAGCTCAGGGTTTGACATGGCTTTGTATGTTAAGCAGAGATCGCCTATGAGTAGACGATATATGACAGCGTATAGCTGGAGTATTTTTAGTCAGTCAGCATAGGGCATCTGCTTTAGGCCTGTGATTCTTTTATCAAGGTGTTTCTGTGGCCTTTCCAGTTGTTGCAGATGTCTTGTGAGGTACATACCAAACGGGGAGTTGTACTCTGTGATGGGTCTAATGAGGGATGAGTACAGTGGGACAATGACCTCCTTTTTTCTGGATGAAAAGCCCTTAGTGATGAGGTGTGCCACATTGAAGGATTTCCTGACTGTTGTGGTGATGTGGTTATCGAAGGTGAGACCACTGTCCACCTGTGTTCCTAAGTCTCTTATCACACATTCAGTGTTTAGTGTACTGGCACCGATGTGGTAATTCATGGGTACATGGTTTTTCCCAAAGGGGATAACTATACACTTTTTGGCATTGAGCTTGAGCCCATGACTCTGGCACCAAGCATCTGTTTCTGTAAGGCCCTTTTGTAGAATATCCACATCATTTGAGGATCCAATAATGGCTCCCAGTTTGCAGTCATCTGCGAACTTTGTTAGCCAGAGTCCGTTAGTGTTGGCCTGTACTTCAGAGAAGTAGATGCCAAATAAGAGCGGTCCCAGGAATGAACCCTGAGGTACTCCACTTGTCACTTGTCTGGAGCTGGATTTGGAGTCAGCTACTTTTATAGTGTGGGTTCTGTCAGTAAGCCAGTTGGCACCCCATTGAGTGATGTAGGGATTTATGCCCAGCTTAGTAAGTTATCTATGATTCCAGAGTGGGGGGATGGTGTCATAGACCTTGGTGAGGTCCAGATAGGCTGTGTGAACCCTTGTCCACAGCTCTGGAGACTGATTCAAAGAATTCAGTCAGGTTCAGGAGACACGATCGGCCCTTTATGAGCCCAAATTGGGTGGGGTCCAGTGTTTGAAGGTTGCCGATGTCTTTGTTTATAAGTTCCATGATAATACATTCATGGCCTTGCAGATCAGGCTCGTCAGACTGATGAGACAGTAGTTCCCAGGATCTAAGGTGGATCACCCCTTGTGGAGTGGTATAACTGTAGCTGTGCACCACTCAGTGGGCATGACGCCTGAGGTGAGGCTATGATTAAACACGACACTTAGGTGAGGTGGCAGTTCATTTTCTAGTCCATGTAGTACACAACCCGGGATGTCGTCTGGTCCCATGGATGCTGTATTCTTAGCTTTGTAGAGTGCAGTTTTTACCTGTGTGACCGTGATTACCAGAATTTGGCAATCTTTCTTTATTGAGATGGGCCCTTTAGGGGGTGAGAGGGGGGTGAAGTTGGCACTGAATCGATCTGCCAGGATATTGGCAATGTCCTTGGGATCAGTATATTTAATGCCATTCTGTTGTAGCTCAGAGCAGATCTGAGCCTTGCCATTTAGATTCTTGACAAAGCTATAGAATGCCTTGTGGTTGTCTTTGGAAACTTTGGCAATTTTATTTTCATAACTAGCTTTGGAGGATTTTAAGAGGGATCTCAGCTTCTTACTGAGGCTGGTAAGGGAGTTTTTTGCATCCTGGGATTTTCCTCTTTTCTGCAACAGTTTCTTCCTTGTGTTGTACAGTTTGTCTATGACAGGGGATCACCAGATTGGCTTCCATTTTTTGGAAGAGAGCGTCTTGGTACTATTTGGGATGGCACGATTCATGCATGAGTGGATGTACTCGTACAGTGCTTTAGTGTAGGATTTGGCAGTCGAACTTTCAGTTCCCATCTGCTTGGGTGTCATGACATTTGTCACTTCTGACTTGAGTAGCATGAAGTTGGCCTTGGAGAAGTTGTTTACTGATGTTTCCTTACTGGGGGTGGGGGTGGGGGTGGGATGTGGATGTCAAAGGTGATTAGCTTATGGTCAGACCTAACCAATGAGGGGGTGTCCACTGGTGTGGAGCATTGATTTCCCATATTGGTAATGACCAGGTCCAGGATATTGGAGTCCCTGGTGGGATTATGGATTAGTTGATCCAGGGTGTCGAATTTATGAATTCCAAGAACCGTTGGGCAAAGGTGTTGGCACACGAGTAGTTTTCCCAGTTAATGGCAGGGTAGTTTAAATCATCCAGTATTAGGGTGTTTGGTTGTATCTTAATAATTTTTTCCAGTATGTTTAGATAGGTGTAGTGAGAATCTTGGGGAATGGTGGGGGATCTGTAGCAAGCTACAATTTGGATTGCAGTCTTA
Organism: Protopterus annectens; assembly: GCF_019279795.1. Lineage (NCBI taxonomy): Eukaryota > Metazoa > Chordata > Ceratodontiformes > Protopteridae > Protopterus > Protopterus annectens. Next base: position 1,315,991,511 of record NC_056735.1, on the reverse strand, counting down.
CCTAGTGTTAGTTGCACCTGGAGAATTTCAGATGCATTGTGTTGGGCAACTAGCCTGGAGGTGTGAATATCCTTGGTGAATATGGACACTCCTCCACCTTTAGTGTTTCTGTCCTGGTTTGGTGGCCGTAAAGTGTGGCAAGAGTTGTAGCCTTGTATTGCAGGGGTGCTCTTTGGAGCCTTGAACCAGGTCTCAGTTACTGCACAGATATCCATGTTCTCCATTTTTAGGGGTACCTCAAGAGAGTGCATTTTGAGGTTTAGACTTCTAGCACTGAGTAGCATTACCTTCGGATTTTGCATACTTGTACCTGTTACAGTGGTGGTTTTGTCCTTTGAGCATTGCCTAAAAAAGGCACTATAGGGGTGGTAAGAGCCTTAGCCAGTAACCTGAATCCCAGGGATGACAGGTGTAGACCATCTCTGGCAAAGCATCGTGGTTTGTTGATCATGTCGTCCCAGGCAGACAGATACTGGATCCCCTTTGAATGACACCAGAAGCTGAGCCAGTTGTTGAAGTCAATCATTTTGTCCTTATACTATGGTATCATTCTGGGCGAAGGCAGAATGCTACTCAGGGCTAGGGTCATACCTGCCTGGGCTACATGATCCAAGAGCTCTTCCATGTCTCTTTTCATGTAGTCCAGGGAGGTAAGTCTCAAGTCATTCACTCCAACATGGACAATGACAGAGTCGTATTTGTACTTGTTGTGGAGTGACTTGAGTGCATGCATTATGTGGCGGATCCTGGCACACGACAGGCAGCTGACTGTAATTTTCTCCTTGTTCAGCCTGGTGAGTGGGACATCAGTGTGCCTGACTATAGAGTCACCTATGACTAAAGTGTTGGATACATCATCTTGCCTTAGGGGCTGTTGTTGGGTGGAACACTGGTGTGAGTTATGTGATACTGTGATTGCGATTGGTGTTTGTTTGCATTTCAGCTTTGGAGGTCCTTGTTGCTTGGGCAGGTTAATGTTAAGGGCATCCGCATATGTGGTTTTAGTGTTGCTATGTGTGGGTGTTGGTGGTGAGGGTTTTGAAGGGCTATGTGTTGCTTAAGGTGTAGTGCAGGTGTTAACCTCCTCTTGATTGTCTAGCCCAATCTTGGCTGGAGAGATCTTTGCTTCCAGTTTGACTATGTAAATGCATCTCTCACAGGTTGTACTGTTGGCTGGTAGGAGGAGAGGGTTGCCTGTGTACATGAGGCAATTGGTGCATTGCCCCAGTATGCCCAGATTCACCAGGTGGACAGGAGAATTCACCAGAAGCTGACCCTTGGACATGCTTGGTTAGGTGCTTTTTTTTGTAAAGTACGAGAGCTGTTTTCCTTTGCAGTTATAGGCTTGGTGCCTATGATTAAGTTCTTCTTATTAACAAGGAGAGTTGAGTGCTTGTATCAGTTTAAGGCTTACTAGTTCTTTCCAGCAGGTTTTAGAGAAAGTGCTAGTCACAGGGACTCCAACTAGAAAGACTCAGGAATCAATGCACTCTGCTCCTACTCTCACCAGGATCAGAATATAAGCACTTCATTTAATTTTATATTATAAGACCTCATACCCAGTCTCACAACCAAAAACTGCCTCTGCATTTCATATGTTGTTGTTCCTTTACACTACTGTTTAGAGATGCTTTGTTGTAGTATTGCCTGTCAGCATATATGAGCTGAGCAGTGGTGATTTTAGATACATATTTATTGTTATTATTTCTCATGCTACTCAACAGCTGCACAGTAAATGTCTATGAATTCCACCCATAATAATGTAGATATAAAGACATCAGACCTAGCAGTCTGATTAAAGCTATGAAAGCAAAATCAAGAGGAAATAGGTTCTTAGGTTCATAGATAAGTTCATAGGTTCATAGGTTGATATTAGGCTATATGCCCTAGGGCATTTATCAGCCTAGCCAGAGTGTGTTTGGCTTTTGCCACCCCTTAAAAATGGGTTTTACTGTGCCCTTTTTAGGTTAGTTTACTGTGCCTCTGTCTAGTAGTGACACAGAAGTGATCCCTGGGGTCAACCTACAATCTCCCATCCACTCGTCAAGATTTCTCTTGAAGAGAGTCAGTGAGGGGCTCTGCCTGATATGGACTGGGATTCTATTCCAGAGTGCTGGGAGCCTCTGGGTCACAAATCTGTCTCTCCAGCATGTCCTATTAATTTCTGTGTTGAGATTCAAGTCCCTTGAGTGCGTAGCTCTAGTGGATTTGGATTTTTTGAGGTGGAGCATGTCCATTAATTCTGTGTTGGACATGGCTTTATACGTCAGGCACAGATCACCTCTAAGCAGGCGGTATGCAACTGAGTAGAGCTGGAGTTTCTTTAACCTGGCAGCATAGGTCATCTGTTTGAGACCCTTGATCCTCTTGGTGAGGTACTTTTGCGGTCTTTCCAGTTGCTGCAGGAGTCGGGTAAGGTACATCCCAAACGGGGCACTGTATTCAATTATGGGCCTGATGAGGGATGAGTAAAGGGGCACAATGACCTCCCTTGATCTAGATGTGAACCCTTTCATGATAAGGTGGGCTATATAGAAGGTCTTTCTAATCACTTTGGCAATGTGGTTGTCAAAGGAGAGATTACTATCAACTTGGGTTCCCAGGTCCCTAATTACTTCCTCCGTACTTAATGGATTACCGCCTATGTGGTAGTTTGTGGGCACTTTGTTTTTCCCAAAGGGGATAACTATACACTTCTTGGCATTTAGTTTTAGGCCATGGCTTTGGCACCAGTTGTCCGTCTCTGTAAGACCCTTTTGGAGGATGCCTGTGTCAGCTGGAGAGTCGATTATGGCACCCAGTTTGCAGTCATCTGTGAACTTGGTCAGCCAAAGTCCTCCCATGTTGGCCTATACCTCTGAAAAATATATACCGAACAAGAGCGGTCCCAGGACTGAGCCTTGTGGGACACCACTTGTAACAGGTTTAGAGTCTGACATGGCTCCCACAATTCTGACCATGTGGGTTCTGTCCTTGAGCCAATTTGCAACCCATCTTATGACATAGGGGTTAATATTTGGGCTGGAGAGCTTATCTATGATGCCAGAGTGGGGTATGGTGTCAAAGGCTTTTGCGAGGTCCAGGTAGGCTGTGTGGACTACCTTCCCTTCATCTATGGCCTTGGTGACTGTTTCGAAGAAGTCTACCAGGTTCAAGAGGCAGGATCTGCCTTTAACAAAGCCAAATTGTGTAGGATCTAGCGTCTGTAATTCCCCAATGTCTTTGTTTATGAGTTCCATGATGATTCGCTTCATAGGTTTGCAGACCAGGCTAGTCAGGCTTATGGGGCGATAGTTTCCAGGGTCCGTTGAGGCTCCACCTTTGTGGAGTGGGACCACTGTTGCTGTATTCCATTCCTTGGGTACATATCCTGTAGTAAGGCTGAGATTGAACAGTAACCTAATATGAGGTTTTAGCTCTTCTTGGAGCTCCTGTAGGACGCAGCCTGGGACACCGTCCGGTCCCATTGATGCTGTGATTTTTGCTCTGGAGAGGGCAGCTCCCACCTGAGGATCTGAGATGACAGGGGGACAACTCTCTGCTGGGAGAGATATTTGCTCTTTTGGGGGGGGGAGGGGGGGAGAAATTTGCACTGATCCTATCTGCCAGGATGTTGGCAATGTCTGTGGGTTCAGTGTATTTTTTGTCATTTTGGACTAACTCCAAACATATCTGGGAGTTGCCACCTAGGTTTCTAACATAACTAGAGAAGGCCTTGTAGTTATCTTTAGTGTCTTGTGCAATTTTTCTCTCGAAGCTGGCCTTGGAAGATTTTATGAGGGACCGTAGTCTTTTGCTAGTACTGATCAGTGATGCTTTCTTATTGAGGGATTTTGCTCTATCCTGCAGTAACTTCCTCCTTTTGTTGTATAGCTTATTTATGGCAGTGGTCCACCAGACAGAACACCTGCCTTTGGAGGATTGGGTCTTGGTTTTATTTGGGATTGCATGATCCATGCATTCCTGAAGATGTCCATAGAATGCATTTATAAAGGATTCTGCAGTCTGGGCTGTAGTTTCCACCAGCCCGGGGGCTTTGAATGAATTCACCTCGGTTTTGAGAAGTGTGAAATTAGCCTTGGAGAAATTTTTTACTGTGGTTTTCTGGGGTGGTGGTGGGGTCGGGATGTGGATGTCCAGCGAGATTAATTTGTGGTCCGATCTTACCAATGAGGGGTGTACCTCTGGTGCAGAGCATAGAGTCCCCATGTTTGTGATGATCAAGTCCAGTATGTTTTCCCCTCTTGTAGGCGTGGTGACCAGTTGTTCCATAGCATTTGAGTTTATAAATTCTAGGAACCTCTGGGCTAGGCTGTTGGGGCTTGAGTAGTGCTCCCACTCTATGTTAGGGTAGTTGAAGTCACCCAATATAAAGGTATTTGGAGAGATCTTCATATTCTCCAGTGTTCTCAGGAAAGCCATGTGAGGTTCCAGAGTCTGGGATGGTGGTCTGTAGCAGGCTACAAACTGATAGGCAGTTTTGCCCACTGTTAGTTGCACATGGATGGTTTCCGATGCTTCGTGCAGTACCACTAACCTAGAGGTGTGGGTATCCTTGATGAATATGGATACCCCCCCTCCTTTTGTGGTTCGGTCCGAGTTTTGGGGCCGAAAAGCATGGTATGAGGTATAGCCTGGTAGTGCTGGGGTGGTCTCAGGAGCCTTGAACCAGGTCTCTGTTACTGCACAGACATCGATATTCTCCACGCTGAGGAGAGCTTCGAGTGCTTGCATTTTGAGGTTTAGACTTCTGGCATTGAATAGCATTACCCTTAGTTTATTTTTCCTTGTGTTGTCTATGGAGGTGGGTTTGTCTTTTGAGCCTTGCCTAAAAAAGGCACTATGGGAGTGGCAAGAGCCTTTGCCAGCATCCGAAAGGCCAGAGGTGACAGGTGCAAGCCGTCCCTAGCGAAGCAACATGGCTTGTCGAGCATGTTATCCCAGGCTGACAGACACTGGATCCCCTTTGAATGACACCAGAACTTTAGCCAGTTGTTAAAATTGATATTTTTTTCTTTATACTGTGGCATCATTTTTGGTGAGGGTAAGATGCTACTCAAGGTCAGGGTCATACCTGTCTGGGCTACATGATCTGAGAGCTCCTCTATGTCTCTTTTCATGTAGTCCAGGGAGGTACGGCTCGGCTCATTCACACCAGCATGGACAATGACAGAGTCATATTTGTACTTGCTTTGGAGTGACCTGAGTACTACGCTAACTGCTCTTGTGGACCATTTGAAGCCTAGCCAGTTTTCCTTTTTGTGCTCAAAATAACCCATCCTATTTGGTTATAGATAGGCCTTTCCCATCTCATGGTCAATAATTATATATTACCCCTAATGAGAATATCCGGGGTCATACCATACACATTTTGAGGGGACCCATGCAGGGGATAAAGCATTTAGGAACTGCATCTGTTCATTAGTAGTACAGGGGGCAGTGTTGGGGTAAATTTCTGTTTCCCATCTGTAGATCTGAGTTACACTTGAAAATGGATAGGGATGAACTTTGTTTTATGTGGATGCGGAGTCAGTTCCATAGGACTGATATCTTCTACGAAATATACCTGTCCCTCCAAACTGTTCTGTTGATTTTACAGAACAGGTTTAGATCCCTAGACTGAGTATTTCTGATGATATTTGACTTGCTGATGTGCAGTAAATCCATCGGTAAATGTGTCAGAGGATGCCTGGTATGCCAGACACAGGTCACCTCTTAGCACTCTGTAGAATACCGAGTATAGTGATAGGGCTCTGCGTCAGTCCATATAGGACATGTTGTTTAGGCTTTGTATCCATTTAGTAAGGTATCTGTGTGTGTGTTCCAGTTATTGCATGTGTTTGGACAAATACATGCCAATAGGGGCATTATATTCAATGACTGGCCTAATGAGGGCTGACTAAAGGGGACAATGACATCCCTACATCTAGACACAATCCTTTTGTTTAAAGCTGTGCAATATAGAAGGACTTTCTTACAATAGACCCATGTTGTTCAAAAGATAGGTCACTGTCCACATAAGTTCCCAAATCCTGAACAACTGGGTCAACTCTTAGGGGTGTATTGTCAATGTGGTAGTTTCCTGGGGTAGATAACTTCCCAAAGGATACGATAATCCATTTTTGGCATGTAGTTTCAGACCAAATGACGTAAAGAAGAAACAAGAGAAGTAAATCACACATTAAAGGTGCTGCATGATGGAACATTAAACGTGATTAATCCATCACAAAAAGAAACTTAACTCTTGACAGATTGCCTATATTACATGATTAAACGGGAGAGTAAAGTAATAGTTATAAACCTTGACAAAAGTGACCGATATTTGCAACAGTCCATAATTCCCTCCACCTTGACTAAAGCCCCAATTCCAGATGAAGAAAAGCAACCCCAAAGCATGATACTGCCACCACCATGCTTCACCATGGGGATGGTATTCTTTTGGTGATGTGAAGTGTTGTTTTTGCACCAAACATACCTTTTAGAATTGTGGCCAAAAAGTTCAACTTTGGTCTCATCAGACCATAACACATCTTCCCACATGCTTTTGGGAGACTTGATGTATTGTTTTGCAAATTTTAGCTGGGCCTGGATGTTTTTCTGTGTAAGAAAAGGCTTCCGTCGTGCTACCCTACCCCATAGTCCGGACATATGGAGAATACGGGAGATTGATGTCACATGTAGTACACAACCAGCACTTGCCAGAAATTCCTGCAGCTCCTTCAGTGTTGCTGTAGGTCTCCTGGCAGCCTCCCTGACCAGTCTTTTCATCAGTTTTGGAGGGACATACAGTTCTTTGTAACGTCACTGTTGTCAGGGACATTTTCTCCACCTTTTTGATGATTGTCTTCACTGTGTTCCATGGTATATCCAGTGCTGTTGAAATTTGTACCCTTCTCCTGACTGATACCTTTCAATAATAAGATCCCTTTGATGCTTTGTAAGCTCTCTGTGAACCATGGCTTTTGCTGAACTTTATTTGGGGTTAATCAGAGTCTCTTTAATTGATGGTAGGTGTGTACCCAAGAAGACTGAATGCTGTAATTAAAACAAAAGGTGCTTCAACAAAGTATTAGTTTAAGGGTGTGCACACTTATGCAACCAGTGTAGTGTACATTTTTTATTTTTTATATTTTTTCCCCTAACAGATTTGTTTGTTTTTCAATTGAATTGTACAGGTTATAGGTCACATTAAAGTTGGGAAAAGTTTTGAAATGATGTATTGCTGTCTCATTTTTGTATATCACAAAAACCTGTCAGTTTAACAGGGGTGTGTAAACATTTTATATCCAGTGTGTGTGTGTGTGTGTGTATGTGTGTATACATATATATATATATATATATATATATATATATATATATATATATATATATATATGTGTGTGTGTGTGTGTACAGGTATCTGTTCAAGTGATTGCAGTTACAGAACCAACACATGAAAATGTAATTTCCCAGTACCTATATAAAACAGTTTTTCGAAAATTCATCTTAATTTTAGATTCTTTATTCTGTTTGTTCATAAATTCATAGGTGTTTACTAGGCTAATTACCACAAGGGCCATTTTAAGCCTAGCCATGCTTCCCAAATCTCTTATGAGTTCTGGTACCCTTGATAGATGTAAACATGGGCCTGGGAGATGAATTTACAGGTTACCTGTTTGCATCAGAGACATAGGTGCCAAACCAGGAATGCATTTCCAGTTTCCTATCCAATTGTCCAAGATGCACTTGAATTGGATTAGGGAGGAACTCTGATTCACATGGATGGGGAGTCTGTTCCGTAGATGGGTAGTTTTTGGGATACATGCCTATCTCTCCCAACAGTTCCTATTTATAACACAGGCAAGGTTTAAGTCTTTGGAATGGGTAATTCTGGTACTGTTTGTTTTGTGGATATGCAGGAGGTCCAATAGAGTGGGGTCTGACATTGCCCTGTATGCCAGGCGTAGATCTCTTCTCAAAAGCCTGTAGGAGACAGAATACTGGGATATGGCCTTGAGGCAATCTGCATAGGACATATTACTTATGCCCTGTATTCTTTTAGTGAGTAACCTCTGTGGATGTTCCAATTGTTGGATATGCCTGGTTAGGTACATAACAAAGGGGACATTGTACTCAATGATAGGTCTGATGAATGCCGAATACAGTGGAACAATGACTTCCTTGGACTTAGATGCCATACCTTTGTTTATAAGTGGTGCAACATAGAATGATTTCCTCATCACTGTAGATACGTGATGATCAAAGGCTAGATTACTATCTATGTATTTCCCTAAATCCCTGACTACTGGGTCAAGTCTAAGGAGTGTGTTGTCAATATGATGGTTACCAGGGATGGATGACTTCCCAAAGGATACTATAATGCATTTCTTGGCATTTAGTTTTAGCACATGACTCTAACACCAGTTGTTTGTCTGAGTCAGCCCCTCCTGGAGAACATTTGTGTCAGTATGAGATTCTATGACAGCTCCTAATTTGCAATCATCTGCAAATTTAGTCAGCCAGAGACCACTGACATTGGCCTTGAGACTTCTGAGAAGTAAATGCCAAAAAGGAGTGGTCCAAGGACAGATCCCTGAGGGACTCCACTTGTGCCTGGCCTCTTTGTAGAGGTGGACTCACCAGTTCTAACTTCCTGGGTCCTGTCTGTGAGCCAGTTGGCTATCCACTGGCAGGTTTGTACCTAACCTCATGAGTTTATCAACAATGTCTGAGTGGGGTATTGTGTCAAATGCCTTGGCCAGGTCAAGGTAGGGAGTGTGAATGATTTTGCCCTTATCCATTGCTTTGGTGACCTTCTCAAAGAAGTCCACCAGGTTAAATAGGCACGATTTGCCCTTTACGAAACAAAACTGGGTTGGGTCCCATGTCTGGAGGTTTACTATATCTGTATTGATAATCTCCAATATAATTCTTTCCATGCTTTACATATAAGACTAATGAGACTTATGGGTCCCTAGTTTCCAACATCTGTGGATGGCCCACCTTTGTGCAGATGGATGACTGTTGCCTTTCTCCATTCATGAGACACAAAGCCTGTTTGGAGGCTACAGTTAAAGAGTAATTTCAGAGGCCCTGATAGGTCATGTTTCATGCTATTTAGAATGCATCCTGGGATATTGTCTGGGCCCATTGATGCAGTGTTCTTGGTCTTAGAGAGAGCATTAAGGACCTGTTCCCTAGTGATAGTAGGAAGAGTTATATTTGATGATATTTCCTGAGGGAAGGTTGAGTGCTACTTTTGTGAAATTATGGTCTGTTTTCAATCAGTATCAGAGTATGCAAGAATAGTGCAAGCCATCTTACATACTTTGCAAGACCAATCCAATTCATAGACACCCCTTGCTGTCTTATATCTCCTAGATGCACCTTACACAGTATGGTTTGATGTGCCAGATTCTAATGTGGTAGTCTGTAGGATGGGTCTGTATAAATAACAATCCTAGTTTGCTGCCAAGTTATAGAATTTGCAGAGTATGGTATTCTGTCTGAGCTATGTAAGTTTTGGGTAGGGCAGGGATCTTAAGGTGTATATACTTGACATTCATGTGTTGCACACATATCCCTTTCACTGATTGGAATTTGTGCACAAGGAATTAGATCCACTTCATACTATAAAGATCACTAATGTAGGTTAGTGAGACTGTGTGTGAACAGAAGTGTAAGAGTGTATGTTTATGCATGTCTGCATGTCACTGTTTGTATGAGAACACTGGATAATGTGTGTGTGTGGGCCTGGGAGTATCTGTACATGAATGGCTATTGTGAGTGTCACTGTGTGTGTGTGTGTGTGCGTGCGTGCGTGCGTGCGTGTGTGTGTGTGTGTGTGTGTGTGTGCATGTGTGAGAGAGAGAGACAGAGAGTCTGCCCTTGGACAGGAGGTCAGTGTCTGTTTGTGGTCATCTTAGTATGTAATGCAGGTGGTAGGTGCTTCACTGTGTAGTTCCAACTGTACACTGGAGTAATGCATACTCGTACAAATTCCCAGGTAATACAATGTTGCCCTTCTAGAAATGAATCAATAAATGTCACCGCAGAGCTGTTTGGCTCATTAGTGCAGGATGATTTGTACTACAGCACCATTTACTATGAATACTGACAAATATTTTCATGTTTTGTTTTTGTTCCCAAAGTCAAAGTATTGTCATTTAGAACTACACACATGTAGCCTAAACTAAATTTCATGCATCAGCCCAATTCTTAAGATTACAAAGGAAAGTGAAGCAACACATACAAGTAGAGGAATAAACATAACTAACAAATACAATACTACTCCCAATAGATGCAAGAAAGAGCAGAGACATTTACCAACAGTCATATATGAAATGAATACCTTCCCTTGAGATAAATTAACTACCCTATTTAAAGTAATACAAAACACACTACAGCTTGAATAATGCCTAATTTATTCGTCTAATATTGCAGTTGAGTGGGTTAAATAATACTGACTATGGATATAATAAGTAAATACTGCACTTAGACTATATGTACGTATGTATTGCACAAATAGATAAAAAATGACTTGTTATGTGTTCAGACCCCTGGGACTAGTGCCCGAGTTCAGAAGTCTAATCACTGTAGGGTAGAAACTGTTACTGAATCTTGTAGTCCGGCAGCAGATGCTGCGATATCTCCTGACGGATGCCAGATGCTTAAACAGTCCATGCGCAGAATGCATGGTGTCCTGTATTATTCTGGTGGCCTTTTGGATGCTTCTTGCTGAATAAAGTTGTTGTATCAATGGAAGACTGGAACCTGTCACCTTCTCTGCAACCCTCACCACATTTTGTGGCACCTTCCTTTCTGTAACTGTGCAGCTTCCGAACTACACTGTGAAGTTGCAGGTGAGGATGCTCTGTATTGCACCTCTATAGAAGGTGGAGAGAATATGAGGAGGAAGCTTAGCTTTTTTTCAGCCTTCTTAAAAAGTGGAAGCATTGGTGCACTTTCTTGACCAGTTCACTGGTGTTTTCTGACCACGAGAGAGCCTCTGATATGTGTACACCCAGGAATTTCATACTCTTAACCCTCTCCACCCTCTCACCATTGATCCTGAGCACTGGGTGGTTTGTTCTCCATTTCCTGAAGTCAGTGATAATCTCCTTGGTCTTGCTTACATTCAGGTCAAGATTGTTACCCTTGCACCAAGTGATCAGAGATGCCACCCCCTCTCTGTATGCCCTTTCATCCTCCTTTGTGATGAGCCCCATGACTGTAATGTCATCAGTAAACTTGATAATATGGTTGGACGTGTGCGTAGCATAGGAGTCATGGGTCAGGAGGGTGAATAACAGGGACTGAAAACACATCCCTGTTGAACCCCAGTGTTAATTGTGATGCACTTTAGTTTCTCAATCAGGAAGGCCAGGATCCAGTTACAGAGATGTTTACTGATTCCTAAATGTGCCAGTTTTTCTATCAGCTGCATTGGCACCACCGTATTAAATGCAGAGCTGAAGTCTATGAACAGCATCCTCACATAGTTGTCTTTGACCTCTAAATGCTCAAGAGAGATGTGTAGTGCTACTGATATAGCATCAGCCGAGGATCGGTTAGCTCTGTATGCAAACTGCAGAGGGTCAAAATCAGGAGATAGGGATGATGAAAGATGCTTTTTAATCAGTCACTCAAAACATTTCATAACAGTGGATGTCAGAGCAACTGGTCTGCAGTCATTAGGGCTGGAGGGAGTGGTTTTCTTAGGTAGTGGGATGATGTTTCCTTGTAGCATGAGAGTACATTTGCCATGGCAAGAGGTGTCAAATATTTCCTTGAACACTGTGCATAGTTGATCAGAACAGCCTTTTAACACCTTGCCCAGTATGTTGTCAGGGCTAGCAGCCTTCTTGGGGTGCACTCTTCTTAGCTGTCTTCTTACCTCCTCTGTGCTGAGGTCGGGTACTGCATCCTTCTCATCAGTGGGTAGCATTAGTGGCAAAGTGGTGTTTCTTTCCTCAAATCTACAAAAGAAGATGTTCAATCTTTCCAGGAATTTGATGCTATCCTCACACTGTGCTGACCTGATTTTGTAATCAGTGATCTCCTGTTTGCCTTGCCATAGTCTCCTTGCATCCTTCATGTCTTCAAAGTGGCTCTGCACCTTTCTGCCATACTCCTGCTTAGCCTCCTTTATACCCCTCCTCTGATTACCTCTTGCTACACTTAGGGTGGCTTTGTCCTTAGCCCTCTAAGCTGCATTTCTCTCCTTCAGAAGCTCATATACCTTAGGGGTGAGCCATGACATCTGGTTAGCTTCTTGTATTTGTTACACCATCAAAGCAATTTGAAATGTATGCCATCACTACCTTGCTGTATTCATCAGTGTTCAGATGCTGATTCACTGTGGCTGCCTCCTTGAACCTGTCCCAGCTGGTTGTTTCAAAGCAGTCTTGGAGGGCCTCCATATCCCCCTTGGGCCATTCCCTAGTTTGTTTCTTCATGGGTTTCTCTCTAACCAGTGCAGGCTTGTAAGCTGGTGATAGCAAGATGGTATAATGGTCAGAGTTTCCCATATGTGGAAGTTGAACTGCCTTATAAACTTTCTTTAAATTTATGCACACCTTGTCCAGGATATTATTACCCCTTGTAGGAACGTCTACATACTGATGGTAGGGTGGGAGTACTTCTTTCAGATTGCTTTATTAAAGTCACCAGCTGCCACATGTACAAAGTCAGGATATTTGCTCTGCAGCTCACCCATGTGATTGCATAGTTTATTTAGAGCCTCAGTGGTATTAGCACTAGGTGGGATATATGCCACTGTTAAATTGACCCCATTCAGCTCCCTGGGCAAGTAAAATGGTTTACATTTAATGGACAGGAACTCTTCACAACAGTGTGATAGTATGATTCACAGTTGCTGCACCATCATTTATTAACATAGATGCAGACTCTTCCTCCTCTGGCCTTTCCACAGTGTATGTTCTCTCTGATGCATGATGTTGTGCTTCACTGAAACTCAAGCTGCTACATTTTTGACTATTGATCAGTCTTTCACAAATCTTTATCTTTATTAACCCTTCCCCCAAAACCTTATGTGACATGACCTTGGATTTACAGAGTGGTACTTAAACCACTAAGAATAACCATATAAGTGATAGCACAGCCATGCAACACACATAATAAATGCATTTATTTATTTTACATTTGTAAATCCGCAAGGTGGACTGGTCAATTGACTGTTTTCAGTTATGGCTTGAGACCAAGGTGGCAAAAAGGAGTACAAAGGTTGACAACATTTACATTTACGAGTACAGCAGAATACAGTCAAGTATATGTTATTGATTTTCAAGATAGCAAGCTGATATAACAGCATTAATACAGGTATTTACAAACTATACAGTAGTTATTTGTAATATATATATATATATATATATATATATATATATATATATATATATATATATATATATATGTGTGTGTGTGTGTGTGTGTGTGTATGTATTTGATAATTTTGCAGTTTTTTTTTATTAGTCAGAGTTTAACATAGGAGCATGAGCATGCTGTGGGTTGTTGCTAGCAAGGTTTGCCAAAGTAGTGATGTTGGATTAACTCATTTAAGGAGAATTTGAAAGAAGAAATAGAGAGTTTATATTTCAAGAGAAAAAAATTGCATAAGGCAGGAGCAGGTTTATGTACTGTTGTTTCTGTGCAGTGTAATGTAAACAGAAGATGAACAGAGTAGTGGCATTCTTTATCAGAATGATAAAGTGATGATATTGACATAGTAGATGCATTTTATGATGATGCTGAAATACATGATCAGAAGTTGCAGTCTGAGGAAACAGTAGCACTATCTCTGTCAGTTTTGGGTGGTGGGACACCCTCCACACAAGATACAGACACAAACAGAGTTGGGAGGTTGGTATAATGATTAAGGTGTTTATTTCACAGATACAAGGCACAGGGTTTGATTTTCACCTTTGGAAGGAATATTAGCTAGGCTTAAAATGGCCCACAAAGACAGCTAGCTTAGTACTTACCTATAAACTACAAACTATGAACAGAAATATCAAGGACAGTCAGACTGTAGAGGCTGAGTACACAGCATAAACATATTTAGTGACATTCCAGGTCTCAGCATGGGCATCCCAGCCACAGTTGCTGGATTAATTATGAGTCATGAACCAGGTCTCTAGGGGAGTATCCAGCATCACCTGCAGCACACAACAGAAGATATTTTTGGGAGAGGATAGTGGTTACATGCAGTTTCTTTGTCAGTAAACATTTATTTTGACAGTGACACTGGACATCCCAGCCAATTTAGCTTTATATGGGTCATCACCTCAATGGAAGTGAGAATCCTGGTGAGATGTGTGCCATATATGGGAAGTATGGTAGCTACTAGGGACCGCACACACATACATATTGGAGGTGATACCTTTGCATTACAGACTATGTGTCATTTCAGGGAATGGCAGCCCTTACATACATGTTTGAGTGGGGGGCCAGCTAGTTCTTTTATTATTATATATCCAATCTGTTTTACCCAGTTCCTCAAGGAAGCATGAGTTGCAACCATGCAGAGTGTTGGCTGTCTCATCTGATGTCCTGGGGAACCAAATATGATCTTCCTGGGTCAATATTACGTTATTGAATATGCATGTATTCGAAAACATAATAGTCGACCCGTAAATGTCAAAAATGTCAAACGTCGAAGAAGTAAAAAAAAAAACCAAAAACCCACACAAGCAAACCATTTAAATGCTGTAAGCAGGGGGGGGGGGCAAGCCCCCCCTGCACCCTCCGCTACTTAAATATGCCAACTCCGAGATTGCCATACAGTGCAGACAATGGAAAACTTCCATTTACACACTGTATGGAGATCTCCATTGAAATGTTCGATGTTTGACATTTTCGACATTTACGGGTCAACTATTATGTTTTCGAATACATGAGTATTCAATAACATAATATAGACCCATCTTCCTCAAGCAGAAGCATATTTTTTAGAAACTTAAGTATTTATAAAACTGATGCTTACAAAATACCTAAAGTGTCTTCAGTTGGTTGCTAAAAGGTACATGTAGCTAACATAGTAAGTGCTATGCATACTGCTTCCTGCTTTTATGTGTGCATTTCATGTATTTTTGTAAACAAATTGCTCTTCCTCACACTGTTACTGCTGTAAGACTGTCTTGAAATCTCCTTCAGCAAGGGATTTCCAGCTACCTGTTTAATTGGTTTGTGGTAGCATTGGGCTTATGGGTCTCTTCTATTGTGTTTTTACATTAGGTCTGGGTTTATTCTTCTTGTGGCAGGAGATGTTTGCCTGGTCTATCTGAGTTGGGAAATACACAAAAGGGCTTGTGGTGTAGCCATTTTATTGACCACAGGGTTCATTAGTTAGTTTTCTGTTTTCTTCTGTGCTGCTATAAATTTTGCATACTTGCATGGGTTAGCAGTGCCTTGTACAGTAGCAAACACATAGAAAGCAAATTTTCCTTGTAGAATTGTTCATAAAACTGTACCGTATAAAGCAGCAATATAGAGCAAATACCTTGTGCACCGACAAGCTTAGAGAAGCTAGTTGTGCGTCGAGTAGCAATACTTACAGATTTAGTAGAAATCAGTATTGTGAAAACATTATATTTAGTAAAATTATGTACTGTTTAGCATAATCTGCCCCAACAAACCACCCGTAATAGCCTTCTATGTCTAGTACACTACTCACTTGTAGCTCACTTATCAAAGGATTTTACAGTATGATATGTATGTAATTTCCTAACTTCTCTGTAGGCAACTTGATAAATATAGGCATCTTGAAAAAATGTAGAAATTGTGTTATATTTACTGACCACAACTTAATCCTTTAAGGAGTCATAGTACGTGAGAGTTGTTCTTATACAATTACAGTTGAGGCTAAACTCTCACATGCAAGCACACATCAGGTTGTCTTAACCAACCACACAACAATGACCTCACATAGCACACAAAACAAGCATAGACTAATGTATGCTGAAGCACTTAAAAACAATCTTCCTAAATAACAAAGACTCCTAGACTGCCTATTGTCAAAGCTATGCCTCAACAGGCCCTAAAGCACTCAGAAAAAACAACACCTAATACCACACATGCTGTCACTCTCAGTGGAGCCTCAAACACTAAGCCCCTAAGGCAAGCAAGCATCATTCCCAGGACTCTCATCATAGGCATCCACTGTAAGCTATGCACCTCTAACTAGGCTGAACAAGGTGAAGAAAACTGTTGGTTGCTTATCTGGAGCCAGGATCTACTAAATCATGCACGCTCTCAAGTCATTACACTACAGGTACCAATATGATTCCATCATAGTCCATGTACAGTATGTGTAAATGACCTGAGATGTACCTCCCTGGAATATATGAAGAAAGGCATTATGGAGCTTTCAGACTGTGTGTCTCAGGCTGGTATGAGCCTGACACTGAGCAGCACATTACCATCACTGAGGATGATGCCAGAATATGAGCAAAAAATGACTGATTTCAACAACTGGCTGTCTTTCTGATGTCATTCTAAGGGGATCAAATATTTGTCAGCTTGAGAGGACATGGATAACAGACCATATTGCTTTGCCAAGAGTGGTCTGTACCTCTCCCCTCTAGGCATATGAATACTGGCTAAAACTTTATCCACCCCCATAGTGCCTTTTTTAGGCAATGTCAAATCAGCAAACCTACCAACATAGCAAAATCAGCTCAACTGAACCTCAAGGTGTTACTACTCAATGCCAGGAGCCTACATAAAAAATACAGTCTCTACAAGCCCTCCTCCCACTTGAGAATATAGATATCCATGCAGTTACCGAGACACAGTTTAAAATGACAGACATTACCCCAGGAGGGCAAAGTTTCAATGCCTTCCACACTTTTAGATCAGTAACTACACAGACAAGAACTAAGGGTGGAGGTGTCTTAATATATGTCAAGAACAAGCATACCTCTAGGGTGGTCAAAGAGGATAACATGCTGAAGTTCCTCCATGTGCAGATCACCATAGACAAAATCCTGTACCAGATCCTAGCCAACTATAAGTCACCCTTTATATCCCAAGAAACTCACAATGCATACATGGACCTACTGGAGACCCTTACTATCCACCCTAACAATCTACTCATGGGAGACTTTAACTGCCCCCTTTAGACTAGAAATCCTACATGACCTCAAATTTACAGGTACAGAGATTCCAGGACTTTGTAAATGCAAACACCCTTGACCAAACAGTGAATACACTCACTAGAGGTTCCAACATACTGGACCTTGTGCTCACAAATATGGGAGAATGCTCCACCTGCAACCCTCCCTTCCCGAATGTCTCGTCCTCCCTGGTAAGGTCCAAACATAAAACTATCTCCATCAAAATCAACTCTGTAATCCTATTACAACTAGTAACAGAAACTATTCCAAGTCAAATAACCTTTTTATTAAGTTATGGTTTGTCAAAATGGAATGCCCCTCCAAAGCCCGAGAGCACAGCAGCCTATACTTAACTCCTGTCAGAAAGAATGTACAACCATGTCAATGGCTGCATAGATGCTGCTGCATCTACCACTAGTAAGCCCAGGACTATCCCCAGAAACAAACTGCCCTGGTAACATCCCCAATTAAACAGAATATACAGCAAAAGGAAAGAAATGATGGCAAAAATCAGAAAGGGTAATTCCCATAAAGTTAAATGCTCTGTCATCAAACCAAATAATTAGGTCAAGCAAAGTCAACTTTGGTTAAGATAGGCTCCCAGTTGAAAGATGACCATAAGAGCTTCTTCAGCTACATCACAAACCTCACGGGCAGCACAGAGCAATGTACTGTACTGGTGGTAAAAGTTACCACATTCACCGAGACCTGGTGATATAGTGAACCTGTTGGTGGACAAATTCAGCTCCAACTTCACCCCCTCTTTCCCCAACCATCCTCCCAAAATACCCTTAAACATACACCCTGTAACTATAACTAGGGAGGATGTACTGGCTGCACTATCGAAATCCAGGAGCACAGCCTCAATGGGCCCCAATAACATCCTCCTGAGCAGTCTAAAATATGACATATCAGGACTCCTGGAGTCATTATTTAACTATAGTCTTATAAAGGGCTTTGTGCCACATGACTGGAGGAGTACAACTGTCATCCCACTTCATAAGGGAGGACCTTCAACAGATCCTAGAAACTACAGACCCATTAATCTGACTAGTCTTATTTGCAAAGCCATGGAAATAATTATCATGGATATTAAACAAGGACATAGGAGACCTTCAGAAAATGGATCCATACCAGTTTGGCTTTGTCAAAGGAAGTTCATGTTTGCTGAATCTCATGAACTTCTTTTAAAAAGGTCACTAAGTCAATGGATGTAGGGCAAATGGTGCATAGTTCTTACCTAGATCTGACTAAAGCCTTCACTATAACACCTCACTATGGCATTGTCAACAAACTTATGGAACTAGGTATAAACTCCTTTATAACAGACTGCATAGCTAGCTGGATCGCTGTTAGGAGGTTAGAATTGGTGAGGCCACCTCTACATAGAGGCCGATCACCAGTGGTGTCTCCCAGGGCTCTGTGCTAAGCCCACACCTCTTTAGAATCTACTTCTCAGTTCTCAGATGTCAAATCCAATGTCAAATGCCTCTGGCTAACCAAGTTCGCAGATGATTGCCAACTGGGAGCAGTTATTGAATCCCCCCAATATGAGTACACCCTTCTGGAAGGTCTAACACAGACAAACAGCTTGGTGCCAAAGCCAAGGCTTAAAACTCAATACCAAGAAATGCATTATTGCACTTTTTGGGAAATGGTTTATCCTGGGTAACTATGCTATCAATAAAGCAGCCTTAAAAGTTGATTCACTAGTCAGAGATCTGAGAACTCATATGATAATAACCTAGCCTTTGACCAACATGTGACCAAGGTATTAAGAAAATCATTCTATGTTGCTCATGTTGTAAACAAGGGCATGATATATTAGTCCAGAGATGTCAACATCCCACTATATTTGGCTTACTAAACATTCAGATTTACTCAGGCTGCAAAAACTACTGTTTGAGAGGCTACATGGAGTAAGCACAAATAGCCTGACTACATACTTATGAAACTTGAGGGTGAAATCTTAAAGATGAGAGCCAACTGACATATTCATTGCAATATTTAATAAAGTTGTGGAGGACTTTTCTACTCCCTCTAGTAGCAACAGAAAGCCCTTGTTGCAAAAATAACATTGCTTAAAGATTTGTGAATAGTTTCCTGGATGGGCTATCTTATTGTACTATTGATCCATTGGGTGGGGGTAAAAGTGAGTAAAGAAAAAAAATAATGAATGAATAGAGTTTTTGCAAAGCAGAAGCACAAGAGATAGAAAAGAAACTTGCTTTTCAAATCCCCTTCCCAAAATGGATTGTCAAGTTAGCCTGCAATGTTCAACATGAGAGACAGAACTAGATGTAAACAAATTATGTTAGATGCAATAGATACTTGCCAGCAAGAAGATGCAAGATGATAGGCCAAGTGCTGCAAGATATCATGCATAGGGAAACTGTGAAGCAAGGAGACACATAAAGCTCCACATGCAAAGGAATGGAAGTACTATGAATATGAGCTATTGCACGTAGATGGGAAATGTGGTAAACAGGTGTTCCAGTGGATGGTCAAAAGAGTAATATAGGAATGATAGCAGAAAGGGTTTTGAAGTGGAAAAAGAGAGAGGAGAGGGAAACAGCCATGGATTGGGAGACAGCCACTGTGTGACAGTTGGTGACTTAGACATACAGTGCTGGAGTGCTGCAGGGCTCAGAGAGCAAGACAGAACCATGGAGGAGAGGGAATATATTTCAAAAGGCAAGGCATTAAAAGCAAATCCTCATAAGTTAATAAACTATTTGAAGTGATCCAGAAAATGGAAAAACTGGTCAAACAGATAATGATGAAGAAATAAGTAGACCAGGGTAGAAGTGAAAGAAAGGAGGTAAGGAAACAAATTCCTCATCCAGGAAGGTAAGGATCCCTATATCTGTATTATAAAAAATAATGCTTGAGATAAGACTAATGCAAGAAGAAGTAGTCATTTAAGTTCATGTGACTGCATTATGAAAAAAAATGTTTCTAATGCAAGGAAAATGTGTGAGGTGGGATCAGAAGAGCAAGTATGTAAAAGTAAATGATCATGGAAAATACAGTGAACTGTGTACATGGGACACGTGAACAGCAGTGCAGGGTTAAGCTGATCTGTGTTAGAATAAGGGGTTAAATTACTTTTACAGCTTACAGACTGGTACAAATAAGAAGAAAGTGGACTATACAGGAAGATGGCTAAATACACTACAAAAAATAAGAAAGAACAGAAGGATGAGAAACAAGGGCTATGCTTGGGTGACAGGGAACATAATGAATAATCAGGAAAGGGACAATGCCCAGATGCAAATGGAGTTCCATTCTGGAGGACATCATATCACAAACCAAGGAGGGAAGAGAGGGGATTGAGTTTAGGTAGAGTCAAAAACATATTCTTCAATTTGGTGGACAGAACCAGGGGAGGGGATTCATCCAAAAGCATCTATAGAGTAATGGAAAAGGGAGCATTGGGCCGAGCTAGAGAAAGAGGTAAACAAAAAAAAAATAGTTTTGTGGAACATTAAGGGAACTGTTAAATCCCATAAAAGGAACAATGGGACATGCAAGGCTGAACAGATTAAAGAAACATATAGTCCTCCTACAGGAGACTAAATAAAAATTGGGGGGGATAATGAGTCCATAGTATTCCACTGGACAATTTGATGAAAAACAACTGGGGTGGAAAGGGGGTAGTGACATTACTTAGGGGATACAAGCAGTTACCAAAAGGGTAATGTAGGGTGAGGTGGGCAGGTGGGTGACCTGGAAAGGGGAGAATCAATGGATAAGGTGGACTATAGGTAACATATACATCGTCTTCACCCCCCATCAAAGATGATGGAGAGTTGTGTAGGCAGTTTTTGAGGCTTGGGAGCAGATGAAAGCAAGAGGAGTATATATCACAAATGGACATATTAATGTTACTTTAGATCTTGGGAAAAACAGACTACTCGTAAAAAACGAACATGACCAGATTGTCAGAAAGACTATTGTCAGAAACAGGAAGAAGTGAGAATGGGTGGACATCCGGAGGGAAAAGCTCACAAAATAGGGAGTTTACATTTGCTAGCAGCTACATAACATAAGCCAACAAACTGGACAGAATATTAGGCAGGAGAAATGTTCTAGCAAGTGCAGACAGGATGAAGAGGAAAGGTACAACTTGGAGCATGTAGTGGCAATGATCACTTATACAATGACTGACAGGTATGTACAATAATGGGCAATATTTGCCAAGGTTAAATTTAGTAAGAAATTAATTTCCTGTAATTATATTAGACCTTGTATAGTTCTGACTATTTGCTCAAGACTAATAAAGGTTATTCTTGTTAGCTGGGGAGGTAGTGGGCCTGCAGCAGTTAAGCTGAAGTTCCAGAGTGTGATGGTGCTTTAGTTAGCCCCTTTTGTAAACAAATCCATTAGGGTTTGATCAGGGAGAAGAATGGTCTCTGTCATATGCCTTTCTGTTAATTTCATTGTGTATATTTACAGCCATGGACAGCATTTTCTCCACTCCACACTTTCCTCTGTGCTGTCCCAAGCCTTTGGAATTCAGGGTTTAGTACTCAGTTTGGAAGTCATTTAGTTAAATAGATATTACATGAGTACTATAGCAAGGAGCTTTAGTACTTATAGGAGTTGCTGACTAAACTGTTATAGTACAGTAGCAAGTAGTATAATTTAGTGATAGGTCAAGCAAAACGTAATAGGAAGAAAAGTGTAAGTGTTTATTTATTTGTTTAGTTTTTTATTGGGACAGTACACTGATCACAATAAACTAGCCTGGGTCCAAAAATTAAAAAAAAAAAACAAACAGAAAACAAGAACAAATTCACAAATATTGAGTAATTGCAGAAGGTGGAGAATCTTATAGACAGTTGAGACAATTGTCAGAATTTAATAAACTCCATGTAGGCACCCTGTAGAGCCTACATGGAATGTACCTGTGTACACAGCCAGGCAGTGCGCTATGCATATTAATGATGGTGCGCTGCTAAGGGAGAGCTGAGAAACATGGATATTGAATCAGTTTTGTCTGTTTTTTTATTTTTATTATTTTTTGTTTTCAAGACGCATGTTTGCATGATGCAGCGTAGCAATGCCAAGCTGTGCTCACCTATAGACAGCTAACACCTGCCAGACATCTAAAAATAGAAACCGGATGTAAAGAATAAGCATAATGACATTTTATGTGCTTTATTATTTTTGTCTTATTTGGCATTTGCACGGCATGGCGAGGAGCGCAGCTAAGTCGAGTCAAGCTCATACATACATAGCTGACATCTGCCAGACATCTAAAAATAGAAACCGGATGTAATTATTTATTTATTGGTGTGTTTAAGTGTTTTTGAGAGGAGTGGCATGATGCTCAGAACTTCTAACAGGTAGCTTAATAGTATATGTGAAGGTATACAGGATTTCTTAATATCCATATAGCTAAATGGGTAGAGTTACAGCTGTATGTGTAGAAGGTCCATGGTTCAAATACTTGGAAGTCAAAACTTGTCTGTATTTTTGTTGCACACGTTATGGACACAATTTTAAAATAGGGCTCCACTGCACTCTGTGCAACTGTGCTCAAACCTGCGAAGTACCACATAAACATGGTAATGGCTGCCAGTGTTTGCACGGTGCTCAGCTTCACCAAAATGATGATTGTGCATGTTTGGCTGCCCCTCAGCTCTGCTTGGCTGGTTTGTGAGCTGCTAAGCAATGCAGTGCTTTTTTGAATGTTGCTCAATGACATGTAAGGGCAGGAAAACAGCCTATATTAATTGCACTAGGTGGGAATTCTGCAGAATCCATTGGAGTGCAATCATCTGTCGCTATGGCTGGTGGTGTTGGAGAATGTGTGCACTTTTGTGCACAGTGGTGGGGCATTCAGGAGTCCAGGGTCATGGTTGGGCTCCTTGTCAAAAACCATGAAGATAGGCTGCTGCTGGGTGGTTTTCAGGGCTTGGAGTGTAAGGCAGAGGCCTTGAACTGGTTGTTCAGAGAACTCACCAGTGTTACTGGTATCCCCTGCACAGGTGAGCAGTGTCGTCATCACCATGGTGGGGGGGTGGATACATGTCATTGTGATTTATGAGCAAATTATATATCACCAAACTGTTTGCAACACCTCATTTGTCTGTAGTCATCTGTTTTACCAGGCTGAGGAGTGGTGATTCATCACTGGGACAAACCAGAAATTCCCTAAACTCCAAGAGCAGAATAAGTTATTTCTTACATTTATTTCATTGAATTGTACTTCTTTAATGCTTATAATTGTGTTATACAGCTAATCTACTATATTTTTGCACTGTTATAAAGCTTTTTTTACTGTTTCACTGCATTTGTGTACTGTTTTATACTGTTTTAATTGTATTATTAATTGCTAGATAGTGTTTCATTACTGTAATTGCATTTTTACTGAATTACTTAACTGTAAACTGCTTTTTCATACTGAGAGTTGTGTTTTCTGTTTGTGAGTGCTCTATCTGTGCTTTTCTGTGCATTTTTGTGAGGTTTCTGTGTTTTAGTCAGGTATCATATAACTGATTTGTTTGCAGTTAAAAGCATTCTCTAGAGTCTCCTTGCTCCTTTATCTGTTTAAAACTTTATTTTTTTCTCAAATAACTTTTTAATGATTTAACAAAAAGGACAATGAAACAATATGGCATGACAATACAACCAAGAAAAAACAAAGTTAAGTACAAAGTGAAACAGGTACATCATGAATATATACATTTATACTGCAGTCCACGTATATAACATAAACTGTAAAAAAGGGGGAGAAACAAAAAAAAGGGGAACTATATACAAGATTATCAAATATATATATATATATATATATATATATATATATATATATATATATATACAAGAAAAGATTACCTAAATATTATATAGAAGGTGCCACTATAATTTCTATAGAAAAGGAACCAAGTAATTCTGTAATAAACATAGTCATACAAGGAGATAGATCAGAATATCCAAGTTAAAAAACTAAAGCATCTTGAATAATAGACCATACAATTTCTAGTTGCCTGAAAAATATAAAAAAAATATTTTCCAGATTTTTTGGTAGTATACTCGCTTATTAGGGTTATTAATGAAGATTTTTTTGTGAAGATATGTATTTTATTGCAAAATTATTGAGGCTGCACCAAGAAAGTTTAGTGCGATCTAACCAATTCCTGGTTTTATAGAATTTGTCAATAAGCATAGAGTGATGAGTACATGAAGCTTAAATTTAGGTAACCTAAGGTCAGTAAGATGCAGGATTGCTAATTCCCATGATAGGGTTGATTTTTGATAACCCATCTTTTCTAGTCTAACTTTAAGGGAGCACCAAAATTTATATGTGTGACTACAGGACCAAAGAATGTGTAGCAAGTCCGCTTGAGGAAAGGAGCAGCAAGGACATGACAGGGATGTATTGGAATTGAATTTATTTAAAATACATGGGGTAACATAAGTATTATTATTTATCATTAATTATGTATAAATCAACTTCTTAAAAGGAGAAAACTTAAGGGTTGATTCTATTGCTCTGAGGTTTTGATCTTTAATGAGATTATTATTATGTTGATCCCAGGTTTAAGCTACATTCTGATGCTTAGAGGCCATTAATAGTTTGTAAGTGTTAGATATCATATTTTTACTTTTAGATAGCCTTTTTATTATTTCCATAGCAGCAGAAACATTATTTCCAATATTGGGTTCATCTAACACTATCGTTGTTAGAAGTTCTCTGATTTGACGAAGAATGATAGTGTATTTCTGACCAAGTTTTAGCTCATCCTTAAGTTTACTTAGTGATTTCTCCTTATGTCTGTATATAACGAGACAGTGTAATCTCTTATTAAGGGGCAATCAAGTAAACTACTCGTGTTGTTGTTTAATCTAATATTAGGGTTCATATGGATTGGTTGTAATAAGTGAAGGGTATTCTCTAACTCCATCAACTTTATTCAGTTTTGGAAGTCTTTAACCCTTTGTTTCATGATGCTATTAATGGGAAAAGTATTCACGTTTTTAGGTGATAAGAAAGGTAAGGCTATAGGGTTAAAATTGTTACTGATTATGTGACTATGCCAGAGTTTGGTCCATTAAGGGTATCATACTTTATCCACTTGAGTGAACGTAGAGATTCGTATAACCCTACTTGCACATATTATCAAGTAATAAAGACGAAAGTCAGGCAAGCTTAGACCACCTTTTAGTTTAGGATAGCATAGTTTTTGATAGCTTATTCTAGTCACTTTTGGGAACCATATGAACTTAGCCAGCTCTTTATTAGTCTTTTGAAAGAAAATATTAGGGATAATTTTATTTATTATTTATTTATTTTACATTTGTTAACCGGGCTGGTCTAACTGGATACATATCCGTTTTCAGTAGAGGCCCGAGGAGAAAAGCTCCAATACACAATAGAAGTACATATTTAAATTGCAAGATTCAAAGTATTGTTACAACAAGAGAATACAGCTTACATATGCAGGAATGAAAATTTACATAGATGTTATATAAGACTAAAGGACAGACAGGAAATTATACACAGAACATTGATTTCGTTAAAGATACTGAAAAATAGACTGAAATCAGAGAATTTCCTTATTACTAAAAGGAAAGAGAAATTTTAGAGATCTGCAATTAGGGAAATGAGCTAGGGAAGTGAACCTAGAAGTAAAGAGATATGTAGCTAGTCAGGTTCTCGACATGGGCATGTCCATTGTGTGGAGAGATATTCTTTAAGGTTAGCTTTGAAATGATAGAGCGAAGAAGTAAGTCTAAGGTTGTTTGGCAGGGAGTTCCACTGCTTGCCAATGGAATTTGCATAAAGGGCATCCCCACCTGAGTTTTTTGCTTTAATGGTTAGGATCTGGATGCTGTTTGATGATCGGAGACTATTGAGGTTAGTATATGGAGTTAGAATTTTGCACAGTGAGGGAGTTCTATCAGGATGGTTGATAATTTTATAAGCTTCGGCGAGTTGGCTAAGTTTGAGGAGATTTGGCAGTTCCAACCAGCCAAGTCTTCGCAGATTAAGGCAATGATGGGTTCGATAAGGGGAACCTGTAATAAATAATTAGATTTAAAGAATTTAATTGATATAGTAACTTAGGTAGGACATTCATCTGTATAATTGCAGTTTTGGACAGGGGGGATAAACTGAGTTGTTGCCATCTGTAAAAGTCCTGTAAGATACCCATTCATACTTTCATGAGATTATTCTGGAACATCGACTGAGAAGTATGGTCAAAATGTATACCCAGATATTTAAGGGAGTAGTTAATTTTGAAAGGGGATTCTGCGAACAAGTATTCTTTATAACCTGACGGGTTTATGGGGAAAATCAGTGATTCCTTTGGATTTATTAAATAGTTCAAAACTTTAGAAAAGGAGTCTATTGTACTGGCTAATCTCCTAATGTCTGAGATGGAGCATTCAAAATAGATATTTAAATCATCTGCCTAAGCTGATAAACTTGTCTTGACATTTAAAGTTTTGGGGATGGAGTGACATGTAATTTGGGATATTGAGGGAAGTAGGGGCTCGAGGTAGAGGTTAAAAGATATGGCGACAAGGGACATCCCTTTCTATTTCCATTCAGTATTTGGATGGGCTTAGATAAGGTCTTATTAATATAAAGGTAGGTATAAGTTTTACTGTACAGGTTTTCAGTAATGTTGATGAGTTTTAGGGATATTGAAGTAAGACATGGTAGTGAATAAGAATTTTCAATAAACCCTATCAAAAGCTTTTCAGGCATCAAGTATTAGCCCATATTTAGGGCTATAGTTTTTCCTGTTAAGGTGCACCATAGCATTTAATGTTAGGGTATTGTCCCAAGTCTGTCTATTCGTCATGAAACCTGTTTGCTCCAGGGAGATTATATGAGGCATGACTTTTGTCATTCTTTCGGCCAAGATTGAAGAGAGAATTTTAATATCTACATTTAAAAGGGATATGGGTCTGTAGTTATGTGGGTTCGACTTATCTAAGGGTTTTTTAGGTATAAAAATTGTTTTAGAATTATTAAGATGATAGATATACCATAAGTTTTGATGTGGTTGTATACCTTAAATAATAAACTATAAACGTTTTATAAAATTCTGAGGTGTATCCATCCAGGCCGGGTGCTTTCCCATTCTTCAGTCTTCCTATGGCATCAGTCACTTCTTGTAAAGCAAGGGGAGCATCTAAGGAATTTCACATAATGTTTACTTAATTTAGGGAATGTTATTTTATCAAGGAATTCTGCTATGTCATCAGAAGAGGATTGTTGGTTATTCATGCTATATAATTCAGAGTAGATCAGGTGAAATATCTCAAGTATTTGGGTATCAGTTTTAAATATCTTATCCTGGTAATGAAGAAGCAAAATTCTACCTGCTTCCCGTTGTTTGTAATAATACTTGCTAAGGCTTTGAATGGGAATTGTGCCCACTCTGAGTATTTGGCTATACATTTTGTTGATGCAATTCATGTAATTGTCTTTGAGTATTAATTAGGTTTTCAGTATTAGGATCAGGTTTATCTTGGTACTTCTTTTCTAAATCTATTAAGTCTGCCACTAACTTACTTTTTTTTTCAAATGCAACTTTTTTATGATAGGAAGCTTTCTGAATAAGGATTCCCCTAATCTGTGTTTTACAAGCTGCCCATTGAATGTCATATGGAATATTTATGTCTTCCATGATATTATTTAGCTGTGCTAAAATGTTAGAAACTTCCCAAATAATCTCTGAATTATATAATAGGTTATTATTCAAAGACCAGTTAGAATTTTTAACCATTTTAACCAAGTTATTAGGTGAAAGGAGCTTTAAAGTAATCCTAGAATGATTCGAGAAGTGTCTCGGTTCCTCCTGATATTTAATATCTCCTTCCGCCAGTGACTCTGAAATAAGAAAGAAGTCTATTCTAGGCCAGGTATTGTGACATTTAGAGAAGTAAGTGTGTATACCTTTCTTCTCCTACCCTTCACCAAAAGAAATAGGATCAATCAGGCATAAATCAGTCATTAGTTCACCTAAGGCAGTTGACACTTGCATATTTTGGGATAAGGAGTTGCTAGTACGATCTATCCCCAGATCAATGACCGATTTCCAGTCTCCACCCAATATAACTTCATGGTCAGGAAAGTTTTGTAAAATGTTGTGGATTTCTAAAATAAAATCCTGTTGTCTTTGACAGGGACTATAGACATTGAGTAAAAGAGTTTGTTTCTTAATAATAGGGTTAGTAATTATAAAATAACGCCATCTGCCCTTCTCATTGTAACATTGATTTAGGATTGTTGTCTGAAGTGATTTTTTAAAAATAATAGCTACAACTTTTGACCTTGAGTTGTCACCAGCTGCAATTATTTCTTTAATCCATTTTTTTATTTGAAATTCCCTTCCAGTCCTCACTCACCATGTGTGTCTCCTGCAAAAAACATATGTGTGCATCAGATTTAAAAATTAGATGCATCAATAAATTTCTCTTATCTTTATCCTGCAACCCCCCTCACATTCCAGGAGTCTATGATCCACATTCCCAAAAAGTGATTAATGAGGCAATTGTTATTGTTAAGTAAATGTGATATTTTCGGATTAGAAGGTTCCAAAAGAAAGGAAAAAACATACTAGCTATAAGAACGGGAAATAGAAATGCATAAAGTCACATATTCACAGTAGCCCTATAACACTCTTCCAACAGTAACCCTGTGCCTACCCACTTACCCCAACTAAAAGAAAGAGTCTGATGAAATGCAGTTACACATGCACGTATATTGAGATGATTATCATATTGAAAGGTTGTGTAACCTAAGAGTAAAGTTATCACCAGTATTTTAAACCTTTTAAGTAATCTAAAACATATATACAATAGCACTACGATTCCTAGAGTCATCATCCTTACCCTTCCAACAATATTTCTATCCTCTACTATAAGAAAAGTTCAAAAAGGTATGGTGCTAGAAAAAAACATCACATTAAATCACTAAGTACAGACATTTCAGTTAGATCCTAGTTAGTGATAATACAGTGACTGCAGAAAAGAAAGGAACTTTAGCAGGAGACATATTTACAGATGTGTTTCTAAAAAGTATTAACAAGATTTAATATAAACAGACAACTTGCTATATTAGCATATAGGGTATAAAGCAATATATTAAGCAGGCTGATCAAAAAGCTTTCTAGTCCCTTAACATTCAAGATGTCCTTCACTGTTAAAACATTATGCTTCTTCAAAATGCTATGTAAATAATACTTTTTTATCTATTAGATTTATTATAAAAAAACTTTTAATAGAAACAGAGGCATCATATTAGGATAAATATCTTCTTGTCTTGATACTGAACACATTGCTTAAGCATAAGACCCAAAAGCTTCCACATGAATGTATATGCATGCATGTATAACAAACTGGAAGCCCTTACCTTGAAACAAACATGATTATAGCTTAAAAGATGTCTGCAGAACTACTGAAGGTTTATGTTACAGTTCATGGAGCTAGATCTCAAGCTGTAACCCATTTGAGTATGTTTACCTAGTTGCCAATGTATCCCACAAACAACATTACTAGAGCCTTTTGTGAAACTTAAGCAACGTCTGTAATACAATACATATACAGAAGCTGAAAACTGGAAACTGAGAAAAAGTCTTTACATGCAAGGGTACTGTTTCTTCATTTTGTGCTGTTTATGCAGTTTATTAAGTGATTATATATTTTCTTATTCTTTGGTAACAGACAATACATGAAACTTTCTACCTGCTATGAGTAAAATAGGAGACAGGAAGCAAAAAAAAGTTACCTAAACAGTGACAGAAACTAATTTTAAGAGAGAGTGCTGTACAATTTGTAATAGTTTCAAAGCCTACCCCGTAATTAAGCTTGACATGGTATATACTATTGTCCTTATGTATACCTCTTGACAGTCGTTTACTTAATAGCCATTGTAGTTCCTTAAAATGGGGGTTCATTGCCAGAGTGCCATCCAGTTGTTGAAAAAAAAAGAAAAAAGAAACTCACTTTGCTCAACTGAAAGCTATAGCTTAAACCTGCATCTGTGTAGGCTTTCTACTTTTAGATCCAGGGCGTCCACAATCTTGATTTGGCCGTTTGAACTTGAGTTGTCTCGTTTTTATATATTCATACATACAGCTGTTTGAGCATTTGTTTCAGTCCACAAGAAGACGTATGGGCGGAAGTGCACAATTGTACATCAAAATCCATCCTGCCATTCATCAGAAACCAGAAGATACGTTCCTAGAGGGGATACTTCCTGTCTGACGTGCACTTCCGGGTCCATTAGATGTGGTTTATACTTTTATAAAATT
This sequence comes from Protopterus annectens, assembly GCF_019279795.1. Lineage (NCBI taxonomy): Eukaryota > Metazoa > Chordata > Ceratodontiformes > Protopteridae > Protopterus > Protopterus annectens. Next base: position 1,315,961,120 of record NC_056735.1, on the reverse strand, counting down.
AAAAGTGTTAAACTTTAGTATTCTACAAAAAAAGGATTTTATAGCAACAGAAATAGCATATGAGGTCAGCAACAACCACCGATGGGGAAAAAAAAGCATTTTCCCTTCGCGAGAAAGTTAAGCTTCAGGGGCTTTTCCAAAACCTTTCAGGAAAATGACTTTGGCATCTTTAGATGAGTCTGCAGTATATTTTCTATCATTATATGTAAAAATTAGAGTATTTAGATACCGCATTTGCAATTTAATATTTCTTTTGATAAGATCAGTGCAAAAAAGGGAGAGTTTTTGGCTCTTTTCTTTAATGGCTACTGGGAGCTCCTGTGACACAGTTATTTTATGATAATTCTAGGCGATTAGTTTTTGTTTTCTAGCCGCCGATAGAATTCTCTGAACATCTTGAAAATTCAGCAGTTTGACGTAGATTTGTCTTGGAGTATTTGACAGTTGTTTAGTGTGTAAAGCACGATGTACTCTCTCAATTATAATGTTACTGTCATGTGCGCCAGGTTTTAATATAAAATTAAACAATTGAAGCATAGTCTCATCAGTTAGTTGGTGGCATATGATTCAGGTAGACCTCTTACTATAATATTGTTTCTTCTGCTCCTGGCTTAGATTTCAGTTAGAGTGGTATTTTTGGTGTTTAAATCTTCTTTTAGTAATGAAATCTGCAGCTCATTGTTTTTGGTGGTTTGTTCAATCTGTTCCATATGTTCCATAGCCTGATTCAGTTTATTGCCAAAGCCGGAAAGCTGCTCAGAGAAACCTTGAATGGCCAGCTGTAATGATAACAAGGCTTCCTTAAGATCTTCCATGTGAATGTTGGCCTCCAGATTCTGTTTAGCACTGGATTTTGAAGTATCTATCTGTTTAATTTTCTGCCTTTTAGAAAGGGTTTCTTTCTCAGGGGAAACTATTGCAGACAATTTAGTTTTGCTGATTTGTGTCTCCATGTTTTTGGATTCCTTCGACATATTTTGGCAGTAGTAACAGTTTATAATCACCTCCAACTTGTAATGTGTCTATTCAGGCCTAGAGGATACACTTGAAAGTAGCTCTCTGGAACTCTTGAGATTTAATAATGGAATATAACCACAGAATATATCCAAGAGACCTCAAAGTCGATACAGACGTAGTTGCAGAGGTAAAAGCAGTTAGGATCTAGCTTTTGGTTGTAGATGGATGGTTAAAAGTCCATAAATGTTTTAATTAGATAGGAGCCTCATGGAAAGGGTGTTTACAGGACGTCCACTATCTTGGCATCCCTCATCTGTTTAAAACTTTAATTTAGTGGCTAGAGCTAGTAGCTTGTAATAGTTTCCCACCCCCCCCTCCCTATTGGTGTCTTGTTTTTATACTTGGTGGCTTTGCAGTTGCCCGCCCCTACTGTAAATTTGATCTGGGATACTTCTCCAAGTCTAGTGTCATTAGCTCATTCTACCTAATACAGAGAGAGAGAGAGAGAACATTTGAGGAGGCCAACCGACTTAGGTTCTTAACCTTGAATTATCTTCTGTTTCTGATTTCTCCCTTTCCACTTTACTAAAAAAAAAAAATAAATAAATAAAAAATAAAAAACTTTGCTAAAATCTCCTTGTGTTCTGACTGAGTGTGCTTCTCAGCTAATACATATATTTTTAACTGTGCAGAGTTGAATGAAACAATAATTGAATTCAGTTCAGAATACCGTTTGAAGAAATTGCATTTATTCAAACTATATTTGTTCTAATATTGCTACACACTCAAGTATGCTAGCTTGCACTGTACTTGAATAGTTTTTAGTGTTGTTTTAGCTGCTTTTCTGTAAAAAAAATTCTAAGCTTGTTTCCTGCCTTTCCTGTAACTAGTCTAGTCCAGATACAGATTTACTGTATCCAGGACTGTATGTAAATTCTGAGCCGTCCCATACCTTTCTGTGTTGGAGGGAAGCCTTGTAGCTTATTAGTGGGAGTGGTAAGCATTAGGTAGCCTATCTACCATAAGAGGAGTGGTTTCTGGCCCAGAAATTGTAGTTTATTAGCTGTTTGGGCAGTTTTTCCATCTCTTTCAACTTTCTGGTTTAAAAGACCACTTTTGTGCTTTTCTCGCCTTTCCTGTAACTAGTCTAGTGTCCAGATACAGAATTGCTGTAGCCAGAACTGTTTGTAAGCTTCTGAGTTGTGCCAAAGTCTGCTCTTCAATTTTTCCCTTAGATCTGCTAGTTCTCTCCTCTCCTGCACTTTTACTAGCTTATTACCAGACTTCTTGTAGCAACTATTGTAGCACACAAAAGTGCTACCAGCACTAAACGTTCTACAAGGAAACAGCTCCAGTTGTTGTTCTTTCAGCTTTTCCTGGTTAGGGGTTGCCACAGCAGAACTCAGGTCAGCTAATGATTGGCAGTAGATTTTTTATGGGTGCCGAGATGCCAGCTTGATGCCCAACCTACAATGAAGGCACGCCCATTCTATGCATGTCTTTCGAATGCCACTCGACCACGGGGAGGACATGCAGACTCCACACACAAGGCACTCCAGCCAAGAATCGAATGGGAGAACCTCTTGCTGTGAGGCAACAATGCTACCACTGCACCACCATGGCTTATTGGGATATATAATTGCATCTCTAGCACATCTGAGTATTGGAAGGTAAGAGGAGAGGGTTGTCGGTGTTTATGAGGCAGTTGCTACATTGCCTCAGGATGCCCAAGTTCACCATGTTAATAGGAGAAAGCACAGGGAACTGACCTTTAGACATGCCTGGAGGGGTGGGCATTATTAATAAGGAAACAGCTCCAGTACTTATTAATAATCCACTTAAACATTGACAAGCTTATTATTTTATTAGTTATAATCAGGTTTGAGATACTATATTACATTATATAGCACAGATTCATTAGCTATATGACTTAGAGTTGTTTACATATGTGTGCATACATATGTCTGTACAAAATGTATAAATGTGGATATCCATATATTATATAGATTTTATATGAATATATGTATCTGTATTAATTTTTATGAACTTTTTGTACATCTACATATTTATGACATAAGATATATATATATATATATATATATATATATATATATATATATATATATATATATATATATATATATATATATATATATATATTGAATATACATTTTTTGTATGTTATTCATAATTAATAAGTATTTTATTGTTGTTAGGTATTAGATGCAATGTATATTAGTTTGATTATGTCACTGTATTTATAGTACCATTTTTAGAAGTGCTGAATGATTATCTTTTAACATGGAATTATTTTATTTGTTAACATTGTGTCTTTAAAGTTTAATTGACATGGATCACATGATCTTGCTAGTACTATATAATGAATGAAGCACTCTTTACAAATTGTCTGATGAAGCCCTGAAAGTGCTTACCTGTGTTTTATCTGTTACTAATAAAATTCCATAGCTGTGGTACAGCTGGTGTCTGCTTTAATTTTTGGAGTTCATTTTTACTCCCACTAGAGGTAGCAACATCCTTGACCTGGTCATTACTAACATGGACGACTGTTGCTCTACACCAATAGTCAGCTCCCCCCTGGTTAGATCTGACCACAAACTAATCACCTTGGAAATCCTCAACCCTCTTACCCCGCCCCCCCCCTGCAAAGGAAACCATCATGAAAAACTTCTCCATAGCTAACTTTGGACAACTAAAAACAGAGGTAGATAACTTCACGGCACCCATGCAAATGGAGAATAGTTGCATGACCGCTGAATCATACACAAATGCATGGATTTCGCCATACCCAATAGAACCAAGATGCTCTCCTCCAAAAAAGGAAGCCAATCTGGTGGTCCCATGCCATAAACAAACTCTACAACTGATGCAGAATAAGGTAACGTCTCAAGACTGGTAAAACTCCTTTATCAGCCTCAACAAAAAGTTGAGATCCCTCATCAAATCCTCTAAAGCTAGCTATGAAAACAGAATTGCAGCAGATAGTAAAGACAACCACAAGACTTTCTATAGTTATGTAAAGAATCTCCAGGCAATACCCAGATTTCCTCTGAGCTACTGCACAATGGTGCCTCCTATACTGAGCCAACATATATTGCCAACATACTGGCCAACAGATTCAGTGCCAACTTTACCCCCCCAAAGGACCAATCACAATACCAGTAGATTGCCAGGCACCCAGTATTACTGCTGCACAGGTTAAAACAGCATTGTCCAAGGCCAAGAATACAACTTCTATGGGACCTGACAATATCCCTGGCTGTGTTCTACATGAATTACAGAGTGCACTGGCACCTCACCTGTGTGTCCTGTTCAATCACAGCCTCAGCTCAGGCTTTGTCTTTACTGAATGGCACACTGCTACAGTCATCCCTCTCCACAAAGGAGGACTGAGTACAGACCCTGGGATGTTGACATCCTACAGAAAGGCCTCACTGAGACCAATGACTGGCGTCAGAATCATGGCCCCAACTATTACCCTATTAGCCTGATGAGTCTGATATGCAAAGATATGGAACACATCATCATGGACCTAATAAACAAGGATATAGGGAATCTCCAGACTCTGGATCCCACACAGTTTGGTTTTGTGAAGGGTAGATCATGCCTGCTCAACTTGGTTGACTTCTTTGAGTCAGTCACCAGAGCTGTGGATGAAGGCAAGGTGGTTCATACAGCCTACCTTTATCTGGCCAAGGCCTTTGATACCATTACCCACTCAGGAATTATAGAAAAACTCACTAAGCTAGGCCTCAACCCCTATATCACTAGGTGGGTTACAAACTGTCTCACAGATTGAGCCCACAGTGTGAAAGTAGCTGACTCCAAGTCAGACTGCTGACTAGCCACGAGTGGAGTCCCACAGGGTTCTGTCCTGGGTCCTCTCCTGTTTGGTATCTACTTCTCTGAAATCTAGGCCAATACAAAGGGACTCTGGCTGACAAAGTTCGCAGATGATTACAAGTTGAGAGTTATTATTAACTCCCCAAGTGATGTTGACATCCTACAGAAAGGCCTCACTGAGACCAACGACTGGCGTCAGAACCATGGCCCTAAGCTCAATGCCAAATAATGTGTCATCCTCCCCTTTGGGAAAAACCCAGTTCCCATGAATTACCACATCAATGGTAGTCCACTGAACACAGAAGGCATTATAAGTGATCTGGGAACACAGGTTGACAGCAACCTCTCTTTTGATCACCACATTGCCACTGTGGTGAGAAAGTCCTTTTATGTGACACACATCTTATTACTAAGGGTTTTTTAATTCCAGGAAGAAAGAAGTAATTGTCTCCCTCTACTCTTCCCTCATTAGGCCAATCATTGAGTACAATGCCCTATTTGGCATGTACCTCACTAGACACCTGCAACAACTGGTGAGGCCACAAAAGTACCTCACAAAGAGGATCCTAGGCCTTCAACACTTGTCCTATATGGACAGACTCAAAAATCTCCAGCTATTCTCTGTCTCATATCGCCTACTTAGAGGCAATCTCTGCTTGACTTAGAAAGCCATGGCTGACCCAGCTCTGTTAGAAATGCTACATCTAAAGAAATCTCAATCCCTCCATACCACATGCCCCAGAGACCTCAACCTCATCACCACAATAAACAGAACATGCTGGAGGGACAGGTTCATAATCCAGAGACTGCCCATGTTATGGAATAGACTTCCCATACATGTCAAGCAGAGCACCTCGCTGACCCTCTTCAAGAAGAATCTTGATGAGTGGATGGGAAATAGAAAATTCACAAAAACAAAAGCAGTTGAGTTGAAATACCTTTATGACAAAACGACAAAGCTTTCAGGTTCAAAAACCCTTTCTCAATGTTTACAACAGGTATAAGGTAACACCCACTTTTATACATACTAACTAGATCATATGACCTGCAGCCATCATCACATGACCAAAAATTATGCAATATAAAATGTAAAACACTAAGTGCTAAAAACATTATAATAGCATCAACTATATATATTTTTCTACAGAAACTTAAACATAGAACGTAAAAAACATACACATGTCTTAATAGAAAAATGTACTTAGTATTGAATGTTAATAACTTTCATAATATATTAGTAAAAAGTGTGTAGATTAAACATACCTAACATTTATTAATAAATTTAAAAGTAAAGATTAAAAATTTAAAAGTTACTTTAATCTTGTCTGCTGTATTCTTTGCAGTACGGGTTTTAATGATACAGATGCGTTTATGCCAGGGTATACATCAGCTGACAATCTGATTATCCATTCATACTCTTTCAAATCCAAGGAATTAGACAAGTCCCCTCCCCTGGGTGATGCACTAACACAATCTATGACCTGAAATTTAAAACAGTGTGAACTACCCTTGTCAAGAATATGCTTATACAACGCATTATTCTCATTAGAAAGCCTAATGTTGGACTTGTGTTCCGTTATTCGCTCTTTAAGCTTTCTAGTGGTTTTACCCACATAAAAGCAAGAACAAACTTGGCATGTAGCTATGTACACAACACTATTAGTTGTGCAGGTGGCATATCCAAAGAATTTATATTCTTTTCCTGTCGTGGGATGTTTAAATATATCCACTTTATGAGTATCATTACTTTTTAATAAATCGTTGCAACAACTACAGTTGTAACAAGCATATGTGCCATGATTCGCTGCTAATGTCTTTCTGAGTTTCCAGTCATAAAAATCCTTATAACCAAGAATGTTTTTTAATGTTCGCATATTTTTATAACTGAAGTAGGGTTTTTCTCCAACTACTAATTTTATATCCTCTTGTGCCATTAATACCCTCCAATATCTATATATTATCTTATTAATGTTATTCGTAAGCAAATTAAAAGATGTTATAAATCTCAATCTATTATTAGGCATAAAAGAATTATTAGTCTCATGTGCCCTTGTGAGTTCTCTCCTGAAAGTAGGTTCATACAACCTTTCTCTATTGGATATGATGTATTCTTTAGTTTCCTCTAATAAATACATGGGGTAACCACTAGCCTTAAATTCTTCTTGGGTTTCATTTAATTGTTTCATAAACATGTCATGGTCTGAATTTAGTCTACTAATTCTAGCCATTTGTGCCTTTACTATACCCCTAAATACGTGGGGTGCATGCATGCTACTAGCATGCAAATATCTACCCGTTGCTATTTCTTTTTTAAAAACGGAGGTATTAATATCATTATTAAATTTCTTTATAGTCACATCTAGAAAATTTATACGTTTGAGATGCTTCCATTTTGAAATTCAGATAGGTGGTAGTATTATTTAAAAGCGTGACATACTTCATTAAATCATTATGGCTCCCTTTCCAAAGGAGGAAGCAGTCATCTACAAACCTTTGGTAATATATTACATGTTCATTAATGTATTTCTCTCCTGCACAAATATTCACCATTTCCCATTGGTGTAAGACAAGGTTGGCGTACGTATTAGCTACAGGTGTGCCCATTGCCACACCTGTTTGTTGCAAGTATATCTTATTATCAAACATGAATACATTATTTTTAAGAACCAAATCTAGTAACATACAGATGTTTTCTATATGTCTGGAGGTATAACCAGAATTTTGTATTAGAAATTCCCTAATAGAATCTATACCTAGATCATGCGGTATCACAGTGAACAACGATGTTATGTCCATGGTTACCATAAAGATGTTATCAATGTCATAATTGTTAGATTTTAAATCTATATAACATGACTTCAATTTTTCTAAAAAATCTGTTGTATCCTTAAGAACTGTTTTACACATTGATAATAATGGTTGTAGCTGCTTCTGTAGGTACAAAGATATTGGTTCAGTAATCCAGCCATTGCCGGATACTATCGGCCTCATGGGCGGATTATCCAAGGACTTATGCACCTTGGGAACGCCATATAACTGCGGTATTACGGGACAAGATACCGTAAAAAAGTGGAACAAATCTAATGTGATGTCACCTGATAATTGTAACTCATAGACACACATATTCACATAGCTTATACATTTCTTGACATCTGTCTGTGTTATGTTTTTAAAAGCAGTTAAATCATTTAGCAATAATAATACTGACTGTTTATACATAGATTCATCCATGATGACTATTGATCCACCTTTATCAGCCCCCTTAATGATAATGTTACGACTATCCATCAATTCTTTAAGTCCCAAATATTCAGGATAGGTAATGTTATATGTTATATTAAACACTTTACCAGCATATAGCTTTCGAATGTCATGTTCACATAGATTATAAAAGGCAGTCAAGACAGGTGGATAGCAAGGTATAAACGTGCTCCTTCTTTTACACATATTAGCACTATAGTCATTATTTTTGAAAATTAATTTTAAAGCTATAGATCTAATGAACAGATTCAGATCAGTTAATACATTAACCATGTCTTCCATTCTAGTGGGTATAAAACCCAAACCTTTAGATAACAAGGTAATATGTTCTCTGCTCAACATAATAGATGAAAGGTTGATAATACCTGCCATTACTTTCTGGCTACCTTGTATTGTTTTTGCGGACTACTGTTCTTCCTTTTGGAAGCCATCTGCACATTACTATTCCTCACATAGGTTCTGCCCCTTGATGCTGATCTATTTTTAATGTTATTATCCCTTTCTTTAACACGCTCAGCGCTTTGAAGTTGGAAGGGCTTGTTAAAAAAGCTCTTGAGATTCTGCTGCGTGCCCGGTGTGGTCAGTTTTACTCGATCTTTATCCTTTCCCATTGCCAGAGCGTGTTCCGTATCAGCCTGTGCATTAGTCGCTCCCTCGTCGAGCATTGATGACGTACGTCGTCTCACCGATGAACCAACGTCATCTGGAGTACTACTTGCTTCATTCATTGTAGAATTTAAAGCTACAGGCACAAGTTCTGGGAAATTGTCAAGAGAGTCTAACGGTGCCTTAAACAACGCTTTTTTACCATTCTCTTTGATATGAAGTTGCGCTTCTTCAGATGTTGATTTGAGGAACCCTTGACCATCTGATTTAGTGTTCATATGTAAGTCACGCTTTGGCCAGGAAAAGATATTACCTGTTTGATAGTCGGATAGTTTATGACTGGAAACTCAGAAAGACATTAGCAGCGAATCATGGCACATATGCTTGTTACAACTGTAGTTGTTGCAACGATTTATTAAAAAGTAATGATACTCATAAAGTGGATATATTTAAACATCCCACGACAGGAAAAGAATATAAATTCTTTGGATATGCCACCTGCACAACTAATAGTGTTGTGTACATAGCTACATGCCAAGTTTGTTCTTGCTTTTATGTGGGTAAAACCACTAGAAAGCTTAAAGAGCGAATAACGGAACACAAGTCCAACATTAGGCTTTCTAATGAGAATAATGCGTTGTATAAGCATATTCTTGACAAGGGTAGTTCACACTGTTTTAAATTTCAGGTCATAGATTGTGTTAGTGCATCACCCAGGGGAGGGGACTTGTCTAATTCCTTGGATTTGAAAGAGTATGAATGGATAATCAGATTGTCAGCTGATGTATACCCTGGCATAAACGCATCTGTATCATTAAAACCCGTACTGCAAAGAATACAGCAGACAAGATTAAAGTAACTTTTAAATTTTTAATCTTTACTTTTAAATTTATTAATAAATGTTAGGTATGTTTAATCTACACACTTTTTACTAATATATTATGAAAGTTATTAACATTCAATACTAAGTACATTTTTCTATTAAGACATGTGTATGTTTTTTACGTTCTATGTTTAAGTTTCTGTAGAAAAATATATATAGTTGATGCTATTATAATGTTTTTAGCACTTAGTGTTTTACATTTTATATTGTATAATTTTTGGTCATGTGATGATGGCTGCAGGTCATATGATCTAGTTAGTATGTATAAAAGTGGGTGTTACCTTATACCTGTTGTAAACATTGAGAAAGGGTTTTTGAACCTGAAAGCTTTGTCGTTTTGTCATAAAGGTATTTCAACTCAACTGCTTTTGTTTTTGGATTCATTGCTTTGTACCAGTGCTTTGCTGTAACGTAAAATAGAAAATTCACCCCAGGGATAACTCCAGTGGCTCTACTCAATAGAGGCACTGGGAACTAAGGTCGGGTGGCACAACGCCAGGGTAATCCTGTGGGCTAGGCTTGTAAAGTACCCAGGGCCATTAGCCTAGTACACACCTATGAACCTATGATGACCTGAAAAGAAGAAAGAGGGGAACCTTGGACACCTGGCTCCAAGAAGCAAGGGCAGGGAATGCCTCACAAACATGTAATTAATTTTTCCTCTGTTTTATCAATATGTAATCTGAATGTCTGCAAAACTGGTATGCATAATGGTGTGCTTCTGTCCAAACAGCTGCAGCTGAGAGGGATTACAATACTGAGTCTCATGCCGGGCGCGTCGCCAGGTTGCACCATGAGCGTGGTGAATATGGATGTATTATGCCAACCGTAGTGCAATAAGCAATAAAGAGTAAAGCATTAACTGCAATAAAGTATATACAATAAAGTCTGTAGTGCAATACATGTGGAATTAGAGCTATAGTGCAATAAATGTGGAATTAGAGCTGTAGTGCAATAAATGAATAATAACAACTGTAGTTCAATAAAATCAAGAAACAATACCAATAACAGCAAGGAAAATGGTGTACATCAGAAGTGTCTTGTGATAACCATTGCAGTAGAGCCGTATGCATTGAGTCTGTAAGGTAAAGTAGCTGCAGTCAAGTATAACACAGTAATAGCTGTAGAATGCAAATCTAATGGCTGCAAATTGTATTGCTTGACTCATAGTACTATTCAAGGCTATCTAGGCCAATACTGGTCACATAATGCTCTGTCTTCCATGGACTTAAAGTAATAAAGGTATATGGGTGATGTAGCCCACTCCACGGCCAGATATTGTGTTTGGACTTCACAGATATTTCAAACTAATAGCAATAATATGTGTTCACCAGTGTTGTTGAAAGTGAAATAAAGCTATAGTAATATATGCAGTATGGTTGTATACATGCATGTGTGTTCTATTGTCACTGCAGTCTAGTATAACACTGTAATAGTACAAGAATGCTGGAGGAAAGTCCTGTAACTTGCATTGCGCAATTCATAGTATGTTTCCAGGTGATCTCCAGGTAAGTATCAGTCACCTTGTAATCAGCAGTGACTCAGTAGCTCAATCTGTTAAATCCTTTGTACACACTACATTTTGCCACACGCAGTCCTGGGTTTAAATCCAGTGGCACTACATTTTCAGTATCAGTCACATAATGCTCAAAACTTCTCTCTTCCCGAGAACACAAAAATGTTATGGGTGAGTTAGCCCATATTATGTGGAGATATTGTGTTCAGATCTCACAGAATGTTACACTCAATAGCAAGAATGTGTTCATCAGCATTGTTAATTCAAAAATAAAACTGTATAATCCCAGTATGGCTATATGTCTTGCATGTCTGTACTATGCTGCTGCAGTCAATTATTAAATGCAGTCACAACAAGTGGGTGCTAGCCCCAGGCCTGCCAACTAAGCCATGACAGCTGTCTAGTTTAATTAATGTACACAAACATGCCACTCAAGTGCCACGATTTCTTGTAATTAAAACTGACTAATCCATCTGTCACATGTTTACCAGACAAATTATTACCTGGAATGCAATGTATTACCAAATCCATGTACAGAACATCCTGGTAGTTATACAAGTCCACATTATGTGAAACTGTTCTGAGTAGTTCTGTACTTGCATTTGTTAGTGCTTGGCCCTTACTGTCTCATGCTATCAGTTTGAGAGGCATATACATGCTACAACAGCTGTAGGAGAATTGTAGTCACTGTAATCACAACTGTCAGTACACATCTGTAGAAGTATGTATGACCAGTGTTGTCAGGGATATCATCTGCAATCACACTAATTGAATGTGTTTCTCTCTCTCTCTCCCCACCCCTTATCTTAATTTATTCATTACTATAACATATTATTAAAATTTAATATTAACATAATTTGTTAAACTAACTATATTTTGGAAAATGTGGTTGATTATTTTTATGTTGTATTATGATTCAATATTAACATATTTTGTTAAACCATTTTGTTGGCCTTATGGTTTACTTCACACTGGCATGATGTTACCATACTGACTGTTATGTTACATAATGTTGTGTTGCACATAATATACATTAATATGTATTTGGATTAATACATATGATGTTCGATTCTGTTACTACTAACAATGGTTTGGTTGTTACTAACTGTAACTTATTGCTTTACCTCATAAACCACAGCACGTCAAGGTAGGCCAGTTCCAACTGATCCCCCTACCTTGCCTCAACCAGTCATGGCACTGGGTCCCGGCATGTCTGGGACCCAGACTGGTGGTGCTCCCTCTGCTGTACCTGCACTACCTGCTGCATCGGGTAGTTCCACAACAGGGGATGGGGCCCAGTTCCTCTCTAGGAGCGGTGGCAGAGGGAGAGTATTCAGCCGGGATGAGCTACTTATCCTGGTGTGCAGGATAGTCCACCATGGCTATGACCAATGCCTGCACCAGGGCAGGACATATGAGCTGGTCCGACACCGGGCAACTGATATGATTAATGCTGCACATTGACGAGCAGCGCATATAGCCAGGGATCATGCTGTCACTGGTGGAGGCCCTGCAGTGGAACAACAACTCTTGGCCACTGAGGAATTCTTGGCGTACCTAGGCACACATGCGACAGCTCCCAGGCATCCATCACCGTACATTGTGGAGGTGGGTGCCAAAGTTTTCACAGCTGAGCAGCATGCAGGTAAGCTTACTGTGATCAGCACTGTACTACTGTAGCAGTCAGTGTGTCAGGCTGTAGATACTTTTATGTGGGGGTCAGGTATTTGTTCTTTGGGGGGGTGTAACCTCAGGTATACATGCATATACAGAATGGAACCAATACAACAAGTAACACAGTAGCTACTATAAATGTGAGATGTGTGGCTGTATTACCTTGTTGTGCTGCAACATGCATTGGTACTGACATTACCCCACCCTCAACTTTTCATAGATCTGTCAGGTATTGCCCAAGGCCATGGTCCTGCTCCTGGTAAGTATGACACTTGTTGTGCTAAGGAACAGTTATAGTCTAGTATGCTTAAGACACAGAATAATGCCCTATGTACACATAATTATGTGTGTAAACAGTGTAGGATGTTTTTAAATGCCAGTCTGGAAGAGGTACCTAAGGTTTCGAGAAGGGGTTGTCACAGGAGTGTAGTTCAACAAACAGATACATTTTGGCAGTTACAGGTAAGAGCAGATAAGGCTCTTTGTTTTAAATGAGGCAAGGAATCTAAAATGCCTTTTAAAATACAACAGGTTAAAGGCAAATACATTAGGCAGTGAAATGTGTATTTCCATATAATTGTGAAGAGAGTTATACTGGGTTTTATGTGTAGCTTTTTCAATTATAGTGTCATACTGAATAAGTAAAAGGTAAATATTACTGGTCATGTTTGAACTGATTTACTTCAAGTGATAGTTATAAAGGTCCTGAGTTGAATTTGAATTGTGTTCCAAGGTAGAATTTTGTGGATGAAGGTGGAGAAGGATGTTGTTTTTACCACTAATCCAGTTGTGGTTCTTGGTTGTTATGGGTCTTGGATGCTTTTTGTGCACAATAGTGCAGATATTAATGTTCTGTTTTTTCATTCTTATTGCAGGTATCCATGGTGGCTGGAGTCTGTCCCCTACACATAAAAAAATAAATAAAAATACCTGACCAACATGGCTGGCTGGCAAAGGAGCTGTATCTTTAAGAAATATATAACCAAGTAAGCGCTTTTGTGATAATCAAATCACTTCTTCATACTGAAGTAATACAAACCTACAAAACTATTTACAGCACTACTAATCCAATCAAATGCTTGACATTTACTTCTGCCTATAGAAACCACTTACATCACTCACAATTAACAGAATACAACTACATCAAGCAAAAAATTTATTAAAGTATGGCTGTGTGATAGCGGAGATTTACTCACCATTATTAGGGTATGTCGGACAATACAGACATCCACACACATATTTCTGTATATATCAGGGATGTATAGATAAATTTAGCTGTGTGTGTGTGTATGATATGTATATGTGTTATGTAGATATATGGGAAGGTGTATCATTTTAATATACAATATATAGATATATGTATCTGTACATATTTGACACTACATAGTAATAAATATACTCTGCATGTGAGAGAGGGATAGTGAAAGATGGATATGTATACATATATCTGTATGTATAGACGTTTATACATAACAGGTCATTTTGATGAAGGGGCAGCAGGACTGTACTTATTTTAACTAAGTGTATGGGCATGCCCAGTAGGACTGTCAGTACTAATAAGGTGACTCCGGTCCATACCTACTTGTACTCCAGTCTGAGATTTTGTACGCTACAGACATTAACATCCGCCCCTGTTTCTGCAGTACTGCACTTCACTCAAACTGTCCACAGCATTCCCCAGCTGTCTGCTGTACAAAGTATGTGACTTAGGTTTGTAGTGTTACACCACCAACAGATTGACAGTCTGCATACCTCTCAGTGGTCCTGATTTCCACAGAATGTCCAGAGTTTTGCCTCATATGTTTGGTCTGTTCCTCATACATTTGTGGTCTTCTGGTGAATTATTGAATATTGACGTCACTACATTATACTACTTAAAGACAAACATTTGTGTTTCAGATGTTATATCCTTCAGAACATATGTAATAATGCAACACCTTTACTTCCAGTGACTTTCTAGGTTTATGGGGACAGTATTTGACATCTGTCCCTATATTTGGGCCTTTGTTCCCACAATCTTACTGGTTTTGTCCAGATTTCTTGCAGTAAGAGGTATGACAGTCAGTGAAAACACCAACATAGTACTACCTCACATGCACAAGATGTGAGTAATTCCAGATTAGAACCATCAACACCATCACCCATGCTAGCTTCCCATGTCCTCTGAGGCACCAGGTCACTAGACAGAGAGGAGCCATTCATCACACAATCAACAACATAAATATGTACATTGTTATCCTGCACGAGGAGAGACATACAATGGTTTGAGCAATATCTATGTTACAGTCCTGAGATTGGCTGGTCCACTGATATACCATAAGTGATTTTCTGTTAAAGCAGTTGCATGGGTACACTGCTGTGTTGGAGGTGGGGGAGCAATGGCACATGATCTGCTGGGATATACAGTAGTCCAAATATCATGTGAGCCCACTGATTAACATCTCCCGTGACTGATGTAGTGAATATTCCAACCATGAGGCTTAGTGACTATTAAGGAACACATACTGTTGGACTGTGTATCTGTAGTCCCATGTGGATGTTACATCTGTCCAATTAGCCCACTATATTCCCTTGCATAACAGCAGCAGATCCATACATATGATATATTATAGTAATCTTTACAATTAGTGTATAGCTTGGAGACTTACCTTGCAAATGTAGCAGTTGAGAGACCTGTAGTTCAGGGCTGACTCTCTGTAATGCAAACAGTACACAACCAATACATGGATAGGTACAGGTTGTGTGGGTTGCCTGGCATCAACATGTTTACTATATGTATGTGAGTAGGAGTAAGGTGTCAGTCCCTAGGGTCCTAAGTTGTCAGTGAATGTGCTATGCATCATATCTTAGTCAATACTAGGGTGTACTGGGCATGCCTACGTCTGCCTACAGGGACATCATCAGGGGGGTCCTCCTCCGAGTCCTCCTGTGATTGTGACCATGGTGACCTAGGCACTGGTGGGGGGATGTGTATCCCCTCCCTTTGCTGATCCTGCTGCAGCAGTTTCTGCAGGATCATATTGTATAGCATGGCACATACTGTGAACATATGTGCACATGTGGCTGAAGGGTACTGCAGGGTTCCAACAGATATATTGGGACACTGGATCTGTGACTTCAGCAGCCCAAGCACATGCTCTTTGATGTTCCTAGTTTGTGCATATGCCTCATTATGGAGTTCTTCCGTGGGTGTGTGTGCATTTCTGATGGGTGTCAGCATCCATGGTTCCAGGGTGTAGCCAGCATCCCTCAGTAAATGGCCATTTGGGATGTCCCCTCTAGCAAACATCTGGTACAGTTGTGATGCATGCCAGATATGGGAGTCATAATAACTACCAGGGTGCCAGCACACACATTCATGATAATGCCCTGGGCATTGCACATGACCTGGCAGTTGATGGAGTGGTACCACTTGCGGTTGACATAGATTCTACCCTGCTCACCAGGTGGTGTCTTGATTTGTACATGAGTGCAATCTATGGCACTCAGTACCTCAGGGTAGTGTGCTACATAGTAGATGTGCTGCATATTGCTGGCTCTCACCTCAGGGGTGAGGGGAAAATAAATGTGCTCACTGGCATGTGGTAGCATGGCATTCAGGAAATGGTGGGGTACCCTGGATGCTGATGTCTGTGAGACCCCATCATGTCCCCAGTTGGTCTTTGGAAGATACCTGTGGCTGTTATCCTAATACATACATGATACATTACATAATGCATTTGTTTCCACTGAGATGGGTTCCCCCTCTATTGGCTCTGGGTCTGAGTTGAGGGTGGTAGAGCTGTTGTAGTATGTCCCTATCCACCCAGTAGCACTCTACAATTTGCAGCTCATGTAGCTCCTGGAAGGTTACCCTGGGCCTCAACACTCTTCTCCTTCTCTGCCTAGGCCTATTGTCAGCAGCACCAGCAGCAGCACTGACTTAGTCATCTAGCATTTACAGATGTAGCAGACCTGCAGCAGCTCCTAACATTCTTTCACTTAAAATGCCCAAGTCTGTACTCTAATGGTGCAGAGTATGGGGACAAAATCAGATTGTAGGGTGTATGCATACTTTATAGTGCTCTGCTGTAGGTGTAGCCTGTGTGATTGGCTACCTATAATGTATTCCATCTGCCTAGTATATCATTAACATCATTTCCTGGCCCTAGTTTAAATTAAACAAGGGTCACAACTAATTAATACATCATTAGTTTTTAGATACTCTCAGCAATGTCGCACTCTGCACAAATGAGCGCCTGTAGGTAAACAAAGCTAAGCAGTTACTGTACACACCCCCTGAAAGGACACGGTCAGCATGGTGGCACACCATGCAAACACGTGGAAACATGTGCCATGAAGGTAAATAAAGCTTAGCAGTCATTGTACACCCCTGCCCCCTGCTGAGCACAGTGGTGCTCCGTGCAAACAGGTGCAGCTGAGCTTCAATGAGCTTACAAGTTCTCAGACACACCCCCTCTTGATACCAGCTACTTCTTCTGTAGACACCAACATGGTTCTGTTCCTACACGGAAGGGATATGCGGACACGGATACCCATTTTTGCTATTCAGAAACCAAACCTTATTTGCTTAGGGATCAGTGCACACAACCTGGAAACTACATGGTTCCAGACCCTACTTCGTTAGCAGCAGCACCATTCCACCATTGTAGAGACTCTATGCAGGGTCCTATAATACATTTCTGTCACATACTATTAAATGTATTTTTTCCACTCTTTTTTTTTTTCATGAAAGCATGTTTGCACACTGTGGCATGCTGCACAAACATACGCAAATCATAAAAAAAATAAAATTATTTTAACTTATTTCTCTTACATTTTTGGACACAGTGTGACTAGTTTTGCTCATATCTGTATGTGCTATAGCATTTCTGTCCATCTACTTACTGCATGTTTTTACAGCCCCTGTTGTCTATCTAAAATCTTGTACACGGAATTTTTCCATGTACACTACGGACACTGACATGGGGTCTGCAGAGCTGCCTGTCTGTTTGCTGGATTGCTCTACCTGCCACATTTGCATGAAATTCACCTGCTTATGAGGTGGTTTGCATGCCATGGATACTGTTGGCGCATGCATGTGTGCCACCTAGCTGTGTTTACTGAATTGCAAACCTGCTTACTTTTGTGTAAGCAGTATGCCACGAAGGCTACATGGTAAAAAAAGACCATGTAGGCTTTATTAAGTTCCCCCAATATGTACACATTATTAACAAAACAGAAAAAGAAATATGGATTAATTTTAGTAGCAAATATGAGAAGGAAGTAGCAGGTGAGAATAGAGAGTCAAAGTAAAAGTGATGTAGGTAAGGGAAGAGTTAGGTAATGAAAAAACACTTCTAGTCAGATATTTGACTAAGTTATCTTTTGAGTTTTGCTGTGAAATTGGGGAAAGGAAACTTCTTTTAGGTAAAGGGGAGGAATTGCCAGAGTCTGTGTGCAAGAATGGAGAAGGAATGGTAGATTCAATGCAGTTTGGTTTGGGAACATCTGGAGTGATGGAATTACTTGGGAGAAGTTGCTGAGGTCCAAGTATATTTAAATAAAATGTTATCAATATTCCAGAATTAATTAGCTAGGAGATATACTCATTTTCTAAAAATGTACTTCAATGTACTTCATTAAAGCTGGTTGTATATTTATACAAATAATAGATACACTAATGATTTGTGACTGAGAAAGGTTTTAATGGGTTGGAATTTAGTACGCAAGTAGAAAATGTATTTATTTATTGACATTTGATAACCGAGAAAGCCAGACTGGGTCAGAAACCCATTTTCAGCGGAGGCTTTAAGAGAAAAGCTCCAACACTGATTAGAAAATTGACAATAACTGTAAACAATTAACATCAAATTATTAACAATATTAGATAAATGCAGGAGGTACAATAGGAGGTAGAGAAAATACATACTAATTAACATTTTGGATAGAAGAAAAATGAACAACACATAGAATATACTTCTACAAAATATAAATAGGTTGGATTATAGGAATTAGAAAAATCAAACATTAGATGGTTCTAGAGAGGAAGGGTTAATTGTTAAGGAAATTAGTGCAAGTGAAAGTAGTAATGAGGGTAGAAGTAAAAGTGGTGTTTAAATGTAAGAATAAGTTGTTAGTGAGATTGTGAGATGTGTTATATTATAGCAATAACCCACGCCTGGGTGTGGGTAATGCTAAATTTACCCACAGTTGGCGTGGTTTGGTCCCGAGGGCTTCGCCCCCGGGACCAAACAAAGCCAACCGTGGGTAAATTTAGCATTACCCACACCCAGAAGTGGGTTATTGCTATTATACCATGACATTATTTAAGAAAAGAAACTGTTACTTTTCTTAAATAATGGCATAGTATAATGCCTGTTTACTGCCCTTCCGCAGATGTCAGGCATCCGCGGCAGTTCTGATGTACTGCGGCGCCTGCGCAGTACATCAGAGTTGAGCAAAAGCAACGGAGAAAGCAAGATCTCCGTTGCTTTTAGTGTCTCGCTATGTTAAATGAGTTTAACATAGCGAGACAGTTTTAAAATAAGCAACGGACATCTCCGTTGCTTATTTTAACTGTCTCGCCATGTTAAACTCATTTAACATAGCGAGACACTAAAAGCAACGGAGATCTTGCTTTCTCCGTTGCTTTAACACTGCCTCGCTATGTTAAATGGGTTTAACATAGCGAGACAGCTTTAAAATAAGCAACGGAGATCTCCGTTGCTTATTTTAAAGCTGTCTCGCTATGTTAAACCCATTTAACATAGCGAGACAGTGTTTAAAAAAAACGAGTTATACTAATGGAAAAAAGTCCGGGCGACCGGACCTTTTTCCATTAGTATAACTCGATTTACAACGGGCACGCTGGCCAATCAGCGTGCACGTTTTGGGGGGATCATGGTATAATAAGAAATTAAGAATTAGTGGGAAGGTGATATAGGGAGAGAGAGGGAAAGATATGAGGGATGAAAGGAGAAGAATTAAAGTTAGTAGGAGGATTAGGAGGGTAGAGAGAAAGATGAAAGGAGAGGGAGAAAGAAAAGTACTAAGGTGGGAGTTAGCAGATCCATGAGTCAAATAGGTAGTTTTTTAGTGTAAGTTTGAACATTTTGGTATTATCTATATTGATAATATTGTTTGGTAAATTATTCCATAGCTTAGCTATAGCATAGGAGTAGAGACACTGGCCGGCTCTTTTCTTGGGTTTGTGTACAGTTATAAATTGTTTGTCAGCAGAATGGAGATTTCTGGTAGGAATGTAGGTATGCAGAATAGATTTTAAGGCAGGATAGTTCTCAGGTTTGTATTTTAGTTTTTGTGCAATTGAAAGTTGTAGGTAGTAAAAATAGTGGGGGGAAAATGAGATAAAAGGGTTAAATGTGAAGGATATGCCTCATTTGCTGCAGGCACGTGGTTAAAATTTATGTGGAGTAATTGTAACTGAAAAATCTAATGGAAAATAGAAGAGTTATAAGGGAAGTTGTTTAAAAATTTTTGGTAAAGAGGCTAAATATAAGAAAAAAAGAGGGTACTATGAAGAGCAGTGACATGAGAAGGCAGTAGAAGGTTGCGGGTTGAATGCTTTGAGTGAAAAGTAGAAGTAAAGTTTTGGCGACAGGAGTGTCATGACGTATATAGACAAGGATGCGGGAGGCTGAAGGGAGATTATGTGGGTGGGGGGAGGTAAAAAAGTAAATACATGAAGAAACAGTTTGGATGTAGAAAGAAAGGAGCATGGTAAGCGTAGAAGGATGATGATGATGATGATAACGAGGGAGTAATGAAGTTAAGCACTTAACCAGGATAAACTTTACTAGATGGGCTTGACCAGAGTAGAAAGACAAAGTAAAAACTGAAGATGATTTAAATAGTATACTTACAGTATGTCAGAATATAAAATTTAGTGAGTATTTTATTGAGGTAATGAAAATAAAAACATAAGAGCAATATAGAGAAGCATTATGAAATAAGAAAGAAGCCAGCATAGGAATAGAAATGATCACATAAGGTAATGAGAAACATGCTGAGTGTCTAAAGTGGAGAATGCAATGGTGTAATTAAGAGAAATATAATGTATCAATGTGATTTTATGATAATTGTTGCTGTTAGTCTATTAATAAGATGAAACAGATGGAAGAAAAGCATAGCTGTATGCTAAAATAAGACAAAATATACTAATTTTAGTGAAAACTGTCTATTCCATTTGAGGGCACATGGTCTTATGGGCTTAGTTTCCTGTATTATCTGAACTTATATCACAGCTGCTTGAGTTTTCAGTTGTACATGATATTATTCACTGAGATGCATATAGATGAGACTGTGCTAATCACATGAGGCTGCTTACTAGCTGATCTGATTTCAGGGTCTCCTAAAGATAGAGCAAAACAGACTTTACTCTGTCTGTTATGATTGCTGTTTCTCCAAGATGCAGTGACCTCAAAATGAGAGTAATAAAGTAATCGGTGAAACTCCAGGAAGGAGTTTCTCACACAGGGTATGTAAAGCACATTGCCTCCCTGCCGAAATGTTTTTTTTTCATGTGTAAAGATGGATTTGCTTGTGTTGTTCATGTGGTTGAGTACCTCTGTTTTGACTATGTGATCACTTAAACTCGTGAGCAATTTTTGCTTAAGTTTGATGATTTAAGCTCATGTTCATGTTTATTAATGTGCTTATACTTATGTTTGAGTACAAGTAAATGTATGTAAGATAAAAAAGTGACAAAGAAGTAATAACAAATGTATATAACACCTCCAAAAAATCAGACAAATACAACTATGTATAAAACAGATTTTTTCATCCACCTACTTGGCCATCAACTCCCTTTGCTAGCCCAGTTATTTCTGTCTTACAAGTCACATCCAGGTAGCTGCCCTGATGTTTCTTTCACCAGTAGGGTCTCTTTTCTTGAGAGATTCCTGCTCTGGGGAAGGAAGGATCTGCTCTCCTTGCAGGTTCTAATGGACATCTGGACATGCCAGGCTAGGAAGTGGGATGGGCCAGTAGAGAAGCCATCATACTTCACTGATGGGGATTTTTTTCTTTCTTAAATCGCTGTCCTTTTGTGATGACATATTTCTGTTTTGTAGACTTCACAGCAATGGAAGGGTGGATCTTGCTGAGCACGGGCCTTGCCCCTGTCTGAAGAGAAATCACGTCTGTTTTGCCTGCTCCCAATTCAGTGTATTCTATCCCAGAGATTGGCCTTCATCAGGGCTCATGGGATGATGCTCTGCAAAGCCATCCCCTCGCAGGATAGGCAAGTGTATCCTCCCTGTCATTCCATCAGATGTCCAAGGCACTAACTGGACTGTAGTCAGGGCTTTATCCCTCTGTTCTACCAGAGCAACTAAAACAGAGCATTCAGAGACATAATACACTATCCCATAAAATGTCTGTCTGTCTGACTGCTATATGAGCATTGTTTGCCAGCATAGCAGTAGCAAGATTCAGAAATCTGAATATCCCTCCTGTCATTCTAGTACACTACAAGACCAACTTATGAAACAAAGACAATGGTCAACACATGGAGGCATCTCATGTATACCTCTAAACAATCCACTCCCCCCCCCCCCCACACACACACTCACATACTAGCACACACCTATGGAACTTTACACACTAGATCCCCTGCTCTTCAACTCTTCAACACACATCCTAACCATACCTTTCAACCTCTTATAACAAGAAGCCTGGACAAAGCCATAAATAATGGGGGGTCAAAGGCCCGACAATTTTTAAATATTGCCTTTACAAACATAGAAAGTTGATAGAATAACAAGTTTTGCATTAGCATGTATTTTCTGAAGGGAATGAAGTCTGAAATTCAAATGCCTGTCATTATTTTCTGACTTCA